>NC_089799.1:7288897-7291397 GCF_040412425.1 Macrobrachium rosenbergii
AAGGGAAAAAATATGAAAAAGAAGGGAAGGGAAAATACGAAATAGAAGGGAATGAAAAAATCCGAAGTAGAAAGGAATGAAAAAATACGAAATAGAAAAGAAGGAAAAAATACGAAATAGAAAGGAAGGGAAAAAATACGAAATAGAAGGGAATGAAAAAATCCGAAGTAGAAAGGAATGAAAAAATACGAAATAGAAAAGAAGGAAAAAATACGAAATAGAAAAGAAGGGAAAAAATACGAAATAGAAGGGAAGGGAAAAATACGAAATAGAAGGGAATGAAAAAATCCGAAATAGAAAAGAAGGAAAAAATACGAAATAGAAAGGAAGGAAAAAAATACGAAATAGAAAAGAAGGAAAAATTCGAAATGGAAAGGAAAGGGGGGGCCGACCCCCGGTGAGAATGGAGTCGGGAAATGGAAGACCCCCAAAATGAAGAAAGCTTCCTCTTGACGACGCCCGCAGTCAGTCGTGAAATAAGGGTCCCGTTATGATTGAAGAAAGGACAGAACGCGGAAGAAGAAGAAGAAGAAGAAGAAGAAAGGGAATTGGTTAAAGTCTGCAACAGAGAGAGAGAGAGAGAGAGAGAGAGGAAATAAGTATGTAAGAGAGGCTTAGACAGTGAAACAGACGCGAAAGGAGGGAATACTTCACTTGACACAGAGAGAGAGAGAGAGAGAGAGAGAGAGAGAGAGAGAGAGAGAGAGAGAGAGAGAGAGAGAGAGAGAGAGAGAGAGAGAATGGGAAATAAATATGTAAGAGAGACTCAGACAGACAGATAGGCGGACGTGAAAAGTGGGAATGCTTCTCTGGACACACACACACACACACACACACACTCAGAGAGAGAGAGAGAGAGAGAGAGAGAGAGAGAGAGAGAGAGAGAGAGAGAGGTGGTTTTGCCAAAGTGAGATGGATCCGCAACTAGGCCGGGAATAACTAATTCAGGAATGGAATTCGTGCAGGTTGGCGACTGACTGGAATCGAGCCAACGCTCCCTATCAGTTTGATTGAAAATGTTTATGATAATGTCAAATTATATATTTTTCTAACAGGTGGAACAAGAATGTCATAATGTTTAAATAAAAGCCGAGATTGTCTAGTCTGAACTCTCTCTCTCTCTCTCTCTCTCTCTCTCTCTCTCTCTCTCTCTCTCTCTCTCTCTCTCTGTAGCATGCACAGAGTTGCAACGGTAAAAATGACTCTTCTCTTCTTGAGCTTATCAGGTTAGATTATTTTGCGCGCGCGCGAGGGCGTATGTGTGGGCTGTTTGTATGTGTGCGCGTATGCGTGTTCTATGCTGAGTAATTTCATGATGAACATCCTACTTTTTTATTGCCATATAATGAACTTAACCAATAAAGTTGAAGAGGATTTCTTTCATGATATTTCAAAACCGAACGAACAGAATTGGGTGACCCTTTTAGAGGGGAAAAAAAAAAAAAAAAAAAAAAAACACTATCGAGAGAAATGACTTGGAAATTTCCTGCACTGCAAGCACTCCAGTCACGATTGCGTATTTGTGGCATCCTCCCTTTTACCTCTCTCGTTTATTACCTGCTTATATTGCATATTCACGTCTCCACCGGTTCGAGTTTATTTATTCACCGTCGAGGGGCTCTTTCGAGGGAGTCATGCTAGGTGGTCAACTCTCTTGTATTTACTTATTGATTATGGTTCCGTTATTCTACCTCGAGAGAAGAGGGACTGAGTGGGCTTTTACTTTCCTCTTCTGGGGACGTGACACATAGTAGATGCCCTTTTCAGGGGTTTAAAAGTTGTTAGTCATTTTATCAACTGGGTATTTTACTTGCATTTGCATTCATGATCTCATTTGGTGCAGAATGAAATAAAATCACGAGCCATTTTTCTTGCACATGCATTTATGATCACATATGATGCAGAATGACGTAAAATCTGTAATCACTTAGGTTGCAAATGCATTTTTGTCACATTCCATACAAAGAAAACATCAGCAATAATTACTTCTAGTTTGCAAAGTTCAGAGATGACATATTGGTATCAGAAGAGAAAAACATTGATTTGTCACAATTAACTTTTATATTAATTGTTTTCTATAAATGAGCTTGCAAAATATCCTTGCTTTCTCCAATCAGAACGACTTTTTGGCCGTTGATATCAGAAGAGAAAAGCATTGATTTGTCTCAATTAACTTATGTTAATTGTTTCTTTTCAGTGAGCTTGCAAAATATTTTTGCCCTCTTCAGAGAGAGGGACCTTTTTTGCTCACTGATATCAGAAGACAAAAAGCATTGATTTGTCACATTCAGCTTCTGTATTAATTGTTTCCTTTAAGTACTGATTTGTCGTAATTGACTTCTATTTTAATTGTTTCCTTTAAATGAGTTTGCAGAATATTTTTGCCCTCTGTAGTCAGTGGGACCTTTTTGCTCACACTGATTTTAGAAAAGAAGAGCATTGATTTGTCACACTCAACTTCTATATTGAATGCTACCTTTAATTGTGCAAGCAAAATATT
>NC_089799.1:7301397-7320842 GCF_040412425.1 Macrobrachium rosenbergii
AATTGTTTCCACTCTCCTATTCTTCTTTTATTTTTATTACTATTTAATTTAGGTAATAATTTTTCGTATCATTTTGGAATATAAAGGTACGTTCATCTGTCATCACTATGGGCTTTGAAAAATTATAATATTAGCCTAAAATTACACTAACTTTTGTAAACGAAAGTCACCACACTACTTTTGTATGTATGTATGTTTTATATACTATTTGAGATGATTGAGGTTATACTGATGCTTGTTTGGGTAAAAACAAGCGAAATTGTTGATCCCTCTTACCCTGTAATTTGCTTTATGATCAATTTTAATGAAATTGAACCAAAATCGGTTCCTGAAAATTAGACAGGAACCTTCTGTACCTTGCAGTAGTTTCGCTGAGGTCAGCAATTCCTGGATTGTTCGATCCGGCGTCTGGATTTTTTCCCCTTTTCATGACAGAGTTTGGATTTCCAGCTTCCGCTTCCAGGACACCGTTTTTTCTTCTGCTCTCTGCAGGATCTATTTTTCGTTTGGAGCTTGGGGAAAGCAAGGGCTAAGTTGCCCAGGCCATCGGTTGACGCCAAAAGTTGTGAGAGAATCGAATAAATGGCACAAAAGTGTTGCAATCTCGCCTTTCATCATGACCGCAAATGCTGTTTTGTTCCATTTTTCCTGTTCAGATGCATGGCTGGAATAATTAATTTTAAACAAACAAACATTGTATTTCACATATGTTTTGGTTGATCCCATTTCTGACTGCTAGTTCCTTAAAATTGTTAAATGGTAAAAGAGCAGCGGATTTAAATCTAAGACTCGTGGACATTTAATCAGCGTGAATAACGTCAATTCTATGCAACATTTGAAGTGTTTTTTCATTTTATAACGAATGCAAAAAGAACTGTGAGTTCAAGAATTCTGGCCTAGACATGTTATTCCAGGGTAAAATTAAGCGAATTATTCTTACTAGCTACATATGCAGTATGTGTGTATGTATGTATGTATGTATGTATTTACAGGTATGATTATATATATACAGATTTTTTTATAATTTGTATATGAAACTCCTTTACATTTTTTAGCTTCCTATTTAATTTTATTTACGGAATCAATAACCTAGATGTTGTGACGCCAGTTTTAGCAACCATGAATCAAACAATCAATCACAGGGAAAGAACAGTAAAGGAGTAAGAGAGACGTGTGAATAAGAATAATAAGAAGACTGAAATAGCCGTCTTACGGACATTCCCGTCTCCCACATCTCCTTCCTTATTACGGTTTCTTCGTGAAAACCTTTACAAAAGATGACCCCTTTCACAATGCCTCGGGAAGTGGGGGAGGGAGAGGGGAGTGGGGTGGGGGGGAAGGGTACAGTTTACTGAAAAAACGTGAAGAGTTGTAATTCTGAGAGAAACGAGAAGAAACAATTCTCAGAAATAATTCTCAAGCAGAAGAGGCGACGACAAGAAATGAGCCGCGAATGTTTCCGGAAGCTAATCCCGAAAACGAGATAAACTCGCGATAAACCGCTCGGTGTGACAGCGCTATATATATAAATTGTATATTAGCAGATAAACCGTTCGGTGGGACAGCACGATATAAAAACGTAATAATGTTTGCGGGTCTTTCTTAACAAAAGGGAATATATAAATTTTCTCCTCGGCGGCTCGTCAAGGCTTGTTTTACGACCTCGTAACTTAGATACGGCCGGAAGCAATGACCCGGACAGAATGAGGAGGGGGCCACATAACCCCTCACCCCCTCTCCATCGCCGAACTCTCTCGGTGGGCTTGTGAAGTCGTCATCGTCATCATCATCATCATCAGCAGCAGCAGGAGCAGGAAAGACAGTAGCAACCTCATCATCATCATCATCATCATCACCATAGATTTATTACGGCGTCAATAACCTAGATGTTGTGACGCCAGTTTTAATAGGCACAGTCAATCAGTCATCGTCACCATCAGCAGCAGCAGCAGCGACAGAAGCAGCGCCATCATCATCAGTGGTATCATATGATCATCAACTTCGTTAGCGTCAGCAGCATCATCATCATCATCACCATCATCAGCAGAAGTAGCACCATCATCATCATCATCATCAGCAGCAGCAGCAGCAGTAGCGTCATCACCCAAAACATCATCACCACCACCACCAACAAGGACACCACCACCACCCCCATCATCACCATCACCATTACCATCACCATCATGCATCTCTTGGGAATCATCATCTAGCACTAGGAAGAAGAGGCAGACCTTGACACTCGAAATTCCAAAAGTCTTTACTTAGCAAAGAGGATTTTCGTCTTTGGCGTTTTCGTAGAAAACGGGAATTCATCTTTTTCCAATAAAATGTTTCTCTGAATTTTTTATTTATTTTTTTTTCCAACTGATTTCCCTCGGAAACGTAGACTAAGGTTCGATGTTATGTACGCAAGTAGAGGAGCATCAGTTGACAGGATACCAGTGGAAAACTAGGAAATTATAAACATATAACAAGATTTTGTATGTCGAGAATATGCAAAAAGAACAACAGCAATGGAGAGAGAGAGAGAGAGAGAGAGAGAGAGGATATAACAGTAATAGAGAGATAGAGAGAGAGAATGTGTAATAGGACATGACATAAAGAGAGAAGAGAGAGAGAGAGAGAGAGAGAGAGGACATAACAGTAATAGAGAGTGATAGAGAGAGAATATGTAATAGGATATAACAAGGAGAGAGAGAGAGAGAGAGAGAGAGAGAGAGAGAGAGAGAGAATATGCAATAGGACATAACAGTAAGGAGAGAGAAAGAAAGAACAAACGCAATAGGACACAACATTACGACCAAAAATCAGTAATTCTAAAGGCATGGAAACTCAAACAGAAAGTAAAAAAAGGACGACTGGGATGGGAGATTCTCGAAGGGTACAATAAAGAAAAGGACTTTCTGCAGCAGCAATCAGTCCCAAATCTCGCGAAAAACTCGTCCGACCGGTCAAAGTGCAGCCAATCAGATAAAAAAAAAAAAAAATCACGGAGAGGTTCAAAGTCTTTTTCCTAACATAAAGAAAACGAATGTCTTGAGAAGCAATAACAAGAGATTGCTCGTAGACTGAAGAGACACTTTTAAGATAAGGAGACACGGCTTTGCTTCTTCTGAGGAAAGAAGAAGAAGAAGAAGACGAGGAGGAGGAGGAGGAGGAGGACATACAAAGGGAAGCCATTTTTTCGGGAAACTTTTTCCTCAAACTTGATTATCTGGAGGGGCACTGTCGAACTTTCGCAGACACAGAGGGTTCAATTAACCAAACGAAAATCTCCGATCACTTTGCATTTACGATTTGGCGTATGGCCACATTATCGTTGACTGCGAATAATTTCACCTTGTCACTATAAAAAGAATTAACACGAGTTATATTTTAAAATGTTTATTCATAAACCAGAGATATGCAGGCAAGAAAATTTAGTTAAGTTGCCAAGTTAAAAATTTAAGTTCTTTTGGTACTGTATATACGCAGCAGTATTAATTATATTCAAGAGTTGTAAACTTACAGAATATCAGCTAAAAGGCTGTTAGGTTTCTCAGCAATTTTTAAAAGAACAGGTATTCATGTGTGAAGAAAAAGAAAAGCATTGGAGAGCTTAAATGTAAAGAGGTAAATAAACAAACCAGTATATAACATAAATACATACATTAACCTATTCAGAAATGTAATGATTCAGTGTTAAAAAACCAGTGGATTGTGGCCAATTATAGTAACCCTAGCACCCGTTTTAAATTTTAATTGACATCAATAACTGTTAAGAATGCTGTTTCACACTTGGCTGTGTGAGCCAACGTGACAACACAACAGAATGTGGATGCAGACGCCTTTTACAACAAGAATCACTCATGAATTCCAAAGGTGGGCGTTATACCGGGAATATTGAAAGCTCTATATTGAAATGCAGTTTTTGAAACGCGGCTTAACAACCGCTCAGCGATGGTCTGAGTCGTAATTATATTAACCATTTTCATGAAAAAATGGGAAACCACTGTTGTGAATTTGATGTCTAGAGAGGGAGTTTACCTCTCCTCTTAGAGTCAAGACAACACCAAGCTGTCACTTGGGAGGTTTGTACAGTCAAGACAACATGAAGCTGTCACCTGGGAGGTTTGTACAGTCAAGACAACATGAAGCTGTCACCTGGGAGGTTTGTACAGTCAAGACAACATGAAGCTGTCACCTGGGAGGTTTGTACAGTCAAGACAACATGAAGCTGTCACCTGGGAGGTTTGTACAGTCAAGACAACATGAAGCTGTCACATGGGAGGTTCATACAGTCAAGACAACAAGAAGTTGTTATTTGGGAGGGTTTGGACAGTCAAGACAACATGAAGCTGGCACTTGGGAGATTTGTATAGTCAAGACAACAAGAAGTTATCACTTTGCAGGTTTGTACAGTCAAGACAACACCAAGCTGTCACTTGGGAGGTTTGTATAGTCAAGACAACAGGAAGCTGTCACTTGGGAGGGTTGTACAGTCAAGACAACATGAAGCTGTCACTTGGGAGGTTCATACAGTCAAGACAACAAGAAGCTGTCACTTGGGAGGTTTGTACAGTCAAGACAACGTGAAGCTGTCACTTGGGAGGTTCGTATAGTCAAGACAACATCAAGCTGAGGGTGTATAGTCAAGACAACGTCAAGCTGAGGTCGTTTAGTCAAGAAAACATAAAGCCGTCGCTTGGGAGGTTCGTATAGTCAAGACAACAAAAAGCTGTCATTTGACGACGCTAAAGAGAAATTATCTGTCTGTGTGTGTCTCTCTCTCTTTTCCCACTTCGACCAAATTAATTTTTGGACAGTGCGGAATCGGAAGTCAGAGAGAGAAGACAGCCACTCTGAGATTGGGTTCGTTACCAGTCCTCACGTCCTCTAGGGGTTCTTTGGAATGGCGTCATTCCTTAGATAAAATAGAGAGATCACTGCTTTCCCCCTTCCTGTCACCTGTGCTGTAGGAAATTTTTCGTTAGGCTGTCGCGTGCTAATAATGGGGCTGAAGTTGAGACCTCTATATATATATAATATATATATATATATATATATATATATATATATATATATATATACATATATATTATATAATATATATATAATATATATATATATATATATATATATATATATATATATATATATATATATATATGTATATATATATATATATATATATATATATATATATATATATATATATATGTATATATATATATGTATGTATATATATATATATATATATATATATATATATATATATATATATATATATATATATATTAATTATACATAGAGTCTCAACTAACAATTTTTTCAGCCCCATTATTAGCACATTTCTAGACAGCCTAACAAAAAATGCTGTTGAGACTGCCATTTTTGTTTAACAATACCTGTATTGTTATTATTATTATTATTATTATTATTATTATTATTATTATTATTATTATTATTATTATTATTATTATAGAGTTTTTGCTATTCACGAACAACTTTCTTCCATAAATTGAACATTTCTCATGAACACCTTTCTTCCATAAATTAAACGCTTCTCAAAAATTCTCTCAATCTTTTTCAAGGTCACATTTCTGAACAAAGCAGAGGAGAAAAAAATCTCTTCCATACACTAACAATTTTTTCTAAAACTTTTCAGATCTCTGCAAGCTTTAAAATTCTCTCCGTCTTTCTCAAGGTCACATTTCTGAACCGAGCTGAGGAACAAAAAAAAAAGTTCTTTCATATACTAACACTTTTTTTCTAAAACTTTTCAGATCTCTTCAAGGTTTAAGATTCTCTCTCAACCTCTTTCAAGGTCACATTTCTGAACCGAGCTGAGGAACAAAAAAAAAGTTCTTTCATGTACTAACACTTTTTTCTAAAACTTTTCAGATCTCTTCAAGTTTTAAAATTCTCTCTCAATCTTTTTCAGGGTCACATTTCTGAATGGAGCAGAGGAAAAAAAAAGTTCTTTCATACACTAAAACTTTTTTTCTAAAACTTCTCAGATCTCTTCAAGTTTTAAAATTCTCTCTCAATCTTTTTCTCAAGGTCACATTTCTGAACGGAGCTGGGGAACAAAAAAAAAGTTCTCCCATACACTAACACTTTTTCTAAAACTTTTCAGATCTCTTCAAGTTTTAACATTCTCTCTCAATCTTTTTCAAGGTCACAGTTCTGAACCGAGCTGAGGAACAAAAAAAAAAGTTCTTTCATGTACTAACACTTTTTTCTAAAACTTTTCAGATCTTTTCAAGTTTTAAAATTCTCTCTCAATCTTTTTCAGGGTCACTTTTCTGAATGGAGCAGGGGAACAAAAAAAAAAAAAAAAGTTCTCCCATACACTAACACTTTTTCTAAAACTTTCCAGATCCCTTCAAGTTTTAAAATTCTCTCTCAATCTTTTTCTCAAGGTCACATTTCTGAACGGAGCTGGGGAACAAAAAAAAAAAAAAAATTCTTCCATACACTAACACTTTTTCTAAAACACTTTTCAGATCTCTTGATGAAGTTTTCATTCGGATATCAGAAGTTTACTTTGTCGTACTAATGCAAGTGTGTGGTTAAGAGATGATAGACGAGTGTACAATGGACTTCACTGTCAAGTGCTGTTATGTCTTTGATATATATTGTAGGTGTCTGTTTATTATACTCTCCATTTAATGTCCCTTAGCACATCATATATCTTATGTGGTCACTAACTTACAGTATGAATAAATCTGTTGTTTTTGAACGAGTTGAAATGAAATTTCAATTTTTAATTTTCACCCCCTATGACTTTCTCCTTTTCTTTAACTTGGTGTTCTGTGCTCAGTAAGAGAATGATTTTGAGAGCTGCAAAGGATTTGATTTTTTATGATCTTGTATATATATATATATATATATATATATATATATATATATATATATATATATATATATTTATATATATATATATATATATATATATATATTTTTATATATATATATATATATATATATATATATATATATATATATATATATATATATATATATATGTATATATATATTCAAGATCATAAAAATCAAATCCTTTGCAGCTCTCAAAATCATTCTCTTTACTGAGTACAGAACACCAAGATAAAGAAAAGGGGAGAAAGTCATAGTGAAAGTAAAAATTGAAATTTCATTTCAACCTCGTTCAAAAAAACAACAGATTTATTCTGCTGTAAACAGACCACATAAGATATATGATGTGCTGAAGACATTAAATGAGGGCGCCATAATAAACAGACACCTACAATATATATCAAAGACATAACAGCACTTGATATTAAGTCCATTGTACACTGTCTATCATCTCTAACCACACACTGCATTTAGTAATGACAAAGCAAACTTCTGATATCCGAATGAAAACTTCATCAAGAGATCTGAAAAGTAATTTTAGAAAGTGTTAGTGTATGGAAGAATTTTTTTTTTGTTCAGCTCGTTCAGAAATGTGACCTTGAGAAAAAGATTGAGAGAATTTTAAAACTTGAAGAGACCTGGAAAGTTTTAAGAAAAAATGACAGTGTATGGGAGAACTTTTTTTTCCCCTGCTCCATTCAGAAATGTAACCTGAAAAGATTGAGAAATTTTAAAACTTGAAGATCTGAAAAGTTTTAGAAAAAGTGTTAGTATATGACAGAACTTTTTTGTTCCTCAGCTCGGTTCAAAATGTGACCTGAAAAAGATTGAGAGATAATTTTAAAGCTTGAAGAGATCTGAAAAAGTTTTAGAAAAAGTGTTGAGTGTATGGAAAAATTTTTTCTCCTCTGCTTCGTTCAGAAATGTGACCTTGAAAAAGATTGAGAGAATTTTTGACGTTTAATTTATGGAAGAAAGGTGATCGTGAGAAACGTTTAATTTATGGAAGAAAGTTGTTCGTGAATAGCAAAAACTCTATAATAATAATAATAATAATAATAATAATAATAATAATAATAATAATAATAATAATACAGGTATTGTTGTATTGTTAAACAAAATGGCAGTCTCAACAGCATTTATTTTATTTAGTAAACTCTCAATTCGTCTTATCAGTTGCTTTTCTTGTGCTGGAATGATTGCAAGCAATTGACCGATATTCATATCCGGTGGTTTAGTGATGTGTAGGAGGCAGTTCTCGTTGAATGTCGACTAGTTTCGCCCTCCTCGTTAGGGCATCATTCAGGACAGGATCGCAGGATGCAATGGCTGTAATGCGTGGATTTTTCATCTTTTATCCGTGTCTGTTGGTTTGTGGAGTTAGTCCTTCTTGAAGAGCATTGTCATTGACAACAACAGTTTCTGCTTATCTTGCAGAGGGCATTTTTGTGTATGTAATTAATTGTTTCAGGCGTGCAGGTAAATTAAGATCAGTGCGAAAGACGTAATTGAAACGCTAACAGCTTATATTTCCTGTGTCCTACATTCGCTCATTCATGTGTGCATGTTTACATTTCGAGGTATTAAAATTTTTTTTCCATGAGCATCTCTTGTAAACACGCAAAGGGCAAGCACACGTGCACAGTGGTACGAGGAGGTTTTAGATTGAATGAAAGGCTGGCGAGGTAATCCTTGTAAATGTCCAGTCCAGACGGAAAGGGAATACAACAGCGAAATGAAGCTTTTGTATTTAAATCAGGACAGTTGTTGCGGTGGTCCGTGGCGAGTCAGACCTGTATTAAACAAGGGAGAGAGAGAGAGAGAGAGAGAGAGAGAGTTTTCCCTTTCTCTGGCAGTCTGTCTGCTTGATGAAGTCATGGTGAGAGATCGTGTGGTGAAATTAAGGGAAGTTCACAGTTTGGTGACAGGTTAGGTGGTGGACGTACGATGGTCACAGATATATGGGAAATTTCTTTTGGTGTAATACAGCTTAGTGGTTGAAGAACTCAGTAATGAGAGAGAGAGAGAGAGAGAGAGAGAGGGGTACAAAATGAGATAATGATGAGAAATTTAAAAGTTTAAAAGTTAACTTAAGTATAAAAGTTAAATTGCCTTTGGTGTTAATCAGATTAGTACCACAACTGCATCTTCCATAAATTATTATTGTTATTAATGAAGTTTTTAAAAGACACAAATTTGTTAAATTTTGAATAAGGTTTTCTACATTCTCATAGTGTGGCAGTAGACCTGTTGCTTTGCTTTGTTTTGGATGCACTTTGCTGTGGATTAAGTACCTGATCGGTAGTCGATTACTGTGGGTTGAAGTTCATGGTATGTGAGGACGAGAGGTTAGACTGTTTAATGATTATCATAGTCATTACATAAACAAATGGACCATAACGAGGTCGTTCTTTCCCTATCTGGGTGAATCCATTCATCATTTTATAGTGTACAATACTGTCTCTCTCTCTCTCTCTCTCTCTCTCTCTCTCTCTCTCTCTCTCTGATATATATATATATATATCATATATCAATCAGTAAGCTACAAATGTCCTTTAATATCCAAATCGCTCTACCTCGGAAATAATATATTTTCACATATGTTACCGAAGGGGAATTTTTTAGTTGATAATAAGTTCGTCGTCTCGTGGGCTCCAACCAGTGAAGACAAGAACTCAGGACTACAGTGGACGCATTTTAACCGACGCGGCCAGCAAGTGAGGTATAAGTGGATATCGTCTTCCCATATACCAGTCACCTGTTGAACTCAGGTGTTTGTATTTGGAGACGATATTCACCCACCTCTGCCATGCTAACCACGTGCAAAAAGTGTTTGTCGCATGCAGCCATATTATGACTTTTTATCACATCACCGTGATTCATATTCAATCAGTAAACTACAAACGTCCTTTAATATCAATTCGCTCTACCTCGGAAATAATATATTTTCATACATGTTACCGAAGGGAATTTTTAGTTGATAATAAGTTAGTCGTCTCGTGGGCTCGAACCGGCGAAGACAAGAACTCAGGACTTTCATGGACGCATTTTAACCTGTCGGCCAGCAAGTGAGGGTATAAGTGGATATCGTCTTCCCATATATACCAATCACCCGTTGAACTCAGGTGTTTGTATTTGGAGACGATATTCACCCACCTCTGCCATGCTAACCATGTATTGCATTTGTCGCACACAACCATATTATGACTTTTCTTATCACATCACCGTGATTCATATTCAATCAGTAAGCTATTAACGTCCTTTAATATCCAATTCGCTCTACCTCGGAAATAATATATTTTCATATATGTTAGCGAAGGGGAATTTTTTAGTTGATAATAAGTTCGTCGTCTTGTGGGCTTGAACCAGCGAAGACAAGAACTCAGGACTACAGTGGACGCATTTTAACGGCGGCCAGCAAATGAGGTATAAGTGGATATCGTCTTCCCATATATACATCACTTGCTGGCCGTGGAACAAAATAGTCCACTGTAGTCCTGATTCTTGTCTTCGCTATTCAGGTTCACGAGACTGAACAATATCAACTAAAATCCCCTTGACAAATATATGCTATATTATTTCCAGAGGTAAAATCTTTGAATTCACTAAAAAGGATGATTTGCAGCTTACAGATTGATTATGAATCTTTTGTGATGGAAAAAAGTCAAATATGATGATTTTGACAAACGCACACCCCCTTGAAAATTTGGTATTCAAGGTCTCCAAATACAAAAACACCCTTTTCCTCTCGACAAATTTTTGGGAAGATCGAAAAAACACTTATGTATCACTTGCTGGTCAAAGTGAAAATGCGCATCACTGGATCCAGGATCTTGTTTGTCTTTCCTTTCAGCCAACGGTGATAATTTCGCTCACTCTGGATCAACTGAAAAATGGAAGCTCAGAAATCGCCATATATGAAAATATTCATGTGGAGGTAGAGCTAAGTTGGATATTCAAAAATAGTTTGTAGTTTTCTCTCAGTTCAGGATTTGAATCACTGTGACATATAGTGATAAGATAAGTTATAATTCATTTTTGTTCTTATTGCAAACAGCACTAAAGGTTAGCATGGCAAAGGTGGGTGAATATCGCATTTCATATTACAAACACCTGATTCGGACGGGCGATTGGTATATGGGAAGATACAAGGCACTTATGCCTCACTTGCTGGCCGGCGTTGGAAAATGCGACACTGAAATTCTTGTTCTTCACTGGTTTTTTCGTGACGTGCGTTTAGTATCAAAGTAAAAAATTCCCTGTTTTTAAACACGCCGCCTATTTAATATATTATTTCAAAAAAAAAATTGATATTAAACAGACGTTTGTAGTTTACTGATTGAATATGAATCACGGTGATGTGATAAAAAAGTCATATATCATATATAAATTATATATATATATATTTATATATATATATATATATATATATATATATATATATATATATATATATATATATATATATATATATATATATATATATATATATATATATATATATATATATATGTGTTGTGTGTGTGTGTGGGGTGTGTGTGTGTGTGTGTGTGTGTACAGTACATACATACATACATACAAACACTTCTGTATCTAAGAGTATCGCACACACAAATTGTACGCAATGAACCACGGAAGTTTTGTGTGCATAATAAAAGATCGTTCGTGTAGTCATTAAACATCATTAATTAATCCTGACGCGAAGGTAAATATGATGAGCTATTCGGAATAATGAACATGCCTGACAAGCGTTTGAGTAGACAGATCGCCCGGGTAGTCCCTCCGTCCTAATTGTAAAAGTCTTTCTTCGGATGAATAATTTGTCTGAAGGGGCTAGATGGAGAATTTCCGGTAATTTGCTGTTCGGTTTTAGTTTTCTGTAAAAGGAAACTATTTAGATGGCTATTTGTCTGTCCGTCCGCACTTTTTTCTGTCTGCCCTCTGATCTTAAAAACTACTGAAGCTAGAGGGCTGCAAATTGGTATGTTGATCGTCCACCCTCCAATCATCAAACATTCCAAATTGCAGCCATCTAGCTTCAGTAGTTTTTATTTTGTTTAAGGTCAAAGTTAGCCATAATCGTGCTTCTGGCAGCGATATAGGATAGGCCACCACAGGCCAGTGGTTAAAAGTTTCATGGGCCGCGGGTCATACAGCTTTATACCGAGACCACCGAAAGATAGACCTATTTTCGGTGGCCTTGATTACACGCTGTAGCGGCTGTACAGAAAACTCGATTGCGCCGAAGAAACTTCGGCGCATTTTGTACTTGTTCAGTTCAGGATTGAGTGTCTTCCATTTTAGCTTTTATGGCTGTGGATGAATTCAGTAAGTTTCAAACTTCTTGTGGAAGATGAAGGATTATATTATGGCCATTATGTACAAATCTGTATTGAAGCTAAAGGAGATTTTTGGTTAGTCATTATGCACATTTATTTAGCGAAGTTTCTGAAGATATTTTTTTTTATTTGCTGAACGAGGCCTCTTCGTAGTCATGATATCATGCTCCAATTTTGCAATGGCTATGTAGTCAGAAATGAAGTGAAAAATCGAGAGTTATTATATGGCTTTGAGGCAAAATCTCTCCATTATCAACCCTTATCCATTATCAGCTTCTACTCTCAGCTTTGTTATGTTGTCAATCTCATTTATATTATTTACTGCAATTAATGATTGAGTAATTCATCTGGGGATGGCGCTTTAACTGTACCAACATTCAGGTACAGATCTCATTATTATTATTATTATTATTATATTATTATTATTATTAGACAGAGGGTTTGTAATAATGATTTCTTATTCAAGCTCTTATGTCTGGTGGAGAGCCTCTCTCTGTATTATGAGTAGGCCCAGGCAGTATTGTCCGACCTTAAAGCGATGATTCGTATTTACTGCTGTAGTTAACAGATTAGTAATAGTATAAGTGCAAATAGAAACAGCTGCAGTAAGCAACATCACTATTGTGTTGCATGAACCAAAAGAGTGACAGTTATTCCAGATAGAATGTCTTAAACTGTCTGAAAATAGTAAGAGATATCCAGTATCATCGCGATGATTCACAGAAAATAACGAACGAATATGTTGATGAAGTTTTTTGGGGGAGGGGGTAATTTGATAGTTTGCGAGACGGAATTGCGAATCTTGATGGAGACGCCTTGTTCAGTTTCAGAACTCCGCTCCTCCGCATTAATATTTAATGTCGGAATTCCCAGGATAAAGTGGAGAATTATGTTTGTTTAAATAGCATTTGTCTACTCCGGTACTGTTTTGCTGTCAGATTTCGCATAATTGAGAAAGGATGGAAATTATTCCCTTTTTTTTTTTTCCTCCCCGTAGTGGGGTAGTGCCGTCAGTGCACCTCATGCGGTGCACTGAAGGCATTACTCTAGGTTCTTTGCTGCGTCCCTTCCTTAGGCCCCTAGCTGCAGCCCCCTTCCATACCTTTTACTTTACGTCCTTTCGTATTCTTTCTCTTCCACCTTACTTTCCACTCTCTCCTAGCATGTGATTCATAGTGCAACTGCGAGGTTTTCCTCCTGTTACGCCATTGAAACCTTCGTACTGTCAAATTTTCGTTTCAGCGCCGAATGGCCTCGTAGGTCCCAGCGCTTGGCCTTTGGCCTAAATTCTATATTCTATTCCTTTTTTTGTGTTTGTTCTTTTTTTGTGCTAGTTCTTTTTTTGTGCTAGTTGCTATGTAGGCCTTTTCAGTAAGCAGAGACTTTGTTAGAAAATTTAGTTATTTGCCGTAAGTATGGATGAAGTATTTTTAAATGCCTCCGTAGAGCCTTGACTTTTCAGTTCATCAGTGCGACAAGAGTCAGTAAATAGCAGCTGTTCTTGATACTGATGTATTATCTCTTCAATGTAAAACGTTGTTCCCTACGACACAGATACTCATCATTAAGGAATCATCTTTTATTATGTTAAAATAGTTTATAAGTTCAATATTTTCTTTCGAGAATCGTCTTTTATTATGTTAATATATTATAAGTCCGCTCTTTGGAGAAAATAATGACAGTGTGAATAAGACAGCCAATGTGTAGAGGAGACTTTGGTTTTCAAACCGAACAGCCGCTATCTTGGAACATTTGCTTTGTAATAGTTAGGCGTACTCGTCATCCCCGAGTTTTGAATTTTGTATTGCGTGGTTGAATGGTGCATATATGTTTATGCTTGCTATAATTGCTCGTTTTCAGTGCTCCGTATTGTTCCTTGACGGCGGCAGATTCAAATACGAAGATTATTATTATTATCAAGTTATTATTATATTTAGCTATTACGGCAGGTTACTGAAACCTGGGATGTAAATCCGCAGACTTTCTTGATGGTATTTTCGGTGGTGTTTCTTCTTTTTTCTTTTTCTGACGTCTGTCACGAGAATTATTATTATTATTATTATTATTATTATTATTATTATTATTATTATTATTATTATTATTATTATTCATAATAAAAAAGAGCATAGTGCCCAAATTCACAGGAAAATTAAAAAGATCAAAAAAAGTCTTATAAAACTAACGTCCAGCGGCTAATGGGAAATAATAAAAATATATAAATATTTAAATATATGCTAACCTATCCAGTATATAAAATAAAAAGAGTCAAACTAAAATAATTATAACTTGTTACATCTCAAGAAAATACAAAAATTCTGACAAAGGATTACTTTCATTTAAGTTGATTCATTGCACAAAAAACACACACAACAAACACACACACACACACACACACAACATATTTATATATATATATATATATATATATATATATATATATATATATATATATATATTATATATGTGCTGCATATACATCTCATCTTTCAACATTTTCTGACGAAATAGAGCAAAACCGATCGCCAAAATTTCGCGGAAACTCGCCTGGGAGCAAAAAGCTTAGAGGGATGCGTTTTGGGGGTAATCGCTCGCTAACAACCCAAAATGCTTCAAGAAAAATCTTGGGTTTTTTTTATGATTCCCCTCTGGCTCCAACAACTTACAACCAGGGAAGTTTTGATAGGGGATAAGAGGCCATGTTTATGCAAGAACCGTAGATGTTGGTGCTCACGAGAATCGGGTTTTCTTTTTATTTTATTTACGACTTGATGTCAAAATATCTTATTAATTCGTGTGTTTGCAGTTGTGGTTTGGCAACATTTTGAAGCCTTTAGGGACCAATAATTTTGGATACTTTATGAAGACAGACATCTCAGCTTCATCGAAAAAAAGGTTTTTACCTAGGCTCTGAAACTTATTTTGTTTTTAATCATTGTTAAATATACTTTATTTCATAATCTCTTCCCCCTTTGCTTTTTATACCCTTTCGTTCTGTCTGTCTGGCTGGTGACTCTCTCTCTCTCTCTCTCTCTCTCTCTCTCTCTTCTCTCTCTCTCTCTCTCTCTCTCTCTCTCTCCTCGTTTAAAAATACATGATTTCATAATCTCTTCCTCTTTCTTCTTACTACCCTTTATTCTCTCTCTCTCTCTCTCTTGTTTAAAAATACCTTATTTCTAACCTCTCCTTTTTTCCTTCTAGTATCCTGTCCTTCTGCCTGTCTGGTTGGTGAAACGCTCTCTCTTCTCTCTCTCTCTCTCTCTCTCTCTCTCTCTCTCTCTCTCTCTCTCTCTCGTTTAAAATACCTTATTTCATAATCTCTCCTTTTTCCTTCTAGTGATGTGACATTCTCTTTGAGGCGTAAAGACGTTCTTGGTCTGGATAATCTGAAACGATAATACGAGTCTAACATACAATTAGCGAATGAAATATAGCTAAAAGTGTTCGTGAACTATCGGTGATTAGCTTAATATCAGATTATGATAAACCGTCTAATAAGTTGTTTTCGAGTGAATTAATAAAATCTGAAAATCATGGAGGAGTCAACCAACAGTGGCAAACATGAGAAACCTTGCTTGCATCGGAGATATTCAATATGATGAATTGGCAGGCAGGAACTTGGTTTCATTTATGATCGTGGAGATGAATGCAACATCGACCAAAATCAGATGCGAAAGCATTCACACCTGACATATTGAAAGGATACGATCCTTCAAACTGGAGTCAAATCTGTAGAAAATATAATGAAAATAATGGAAGGGATACCAATGAAAGTTCAAGTTATCAAAAGACTTATAAAGAAAATCTACAAAAATCAACACATTCCATCCAAAGAAAATAAGTATGGTGAAATTAGTGAATATATTGATTGATGCAATAGGCAAACGGATGCCTAAAGCATGTAAACTATGTAGAGTGTGGTATAGCATTGTAAATCCACAAAACCTGATTAGGAAATGCTATAGCAAAATGCACGTACCGACACATCCTTCATGTGCTGAAGTAGAGCAAAATAGAAATAAGGACACAAAAATATTTTGCTCAACATGTCTAGTATGGATAGACAAGGTCATTAAATCAAGACTTAATGTACAGATTGTGAAGGATGAAGAAGATGAGGAAGATGAAGAAGAGGAAAATAGAAAAGAAGAAAATAAGACTGAAGAGAGAGAAAAGATTAATGAAAACAAAGAACAGGATAATAGTATGGATGCAGAGAAACTCATAGATTCTACATATGAGGCAATACAGCAACATACATATGAAGAAATAAATTATGATATGATAAATCAAAATAAAATCCCAAAGAGTTTGTAAAAAAATCTCCATACTGATGGGAAAGAACAAGAAAAAAAAGAAAAGAAAGACACAGTATGCCCTTTTTGAAAAGATGGAATTGCAGGTTTGGTGAAAGATGTTATTACAAACATCCCAAGATATGTCACAATTATGAGATCTATGGCAAATGTGTATATCTAGATGGCTATGAAGAGGAATGCAGCAATCTACATCCAAAAATATGTAGAAACTGGAAAGAATGAAATGGATGTAGGTTTAATAAGAAATGTAGGTACTTGCATCCTGTATGCCATGAAAAACCAAAATCAAAATCAAATACATATAAAAAATCAAAGGTAAAATGAAACAAATAAAGAAAAGAACAAAGATCATGTGATGAAGGCAAAAACAAGCCAACAACACATTATGAAATGTCAGCACCACGATATGAGCCATCAGCACCTAGATATAGCACAAGGAACAAAGCAATGTATCTATGATGCTAGGGATGGTGCAGATATGGAGATAAATGCAGGTTTATGCCAAAGTGAATAAATATGAAGCTGGAAGATCAAATATAATGGAAAAGTTGGATTTTTAATGTACGAATTTCTGGAAATGAAAAAAAGATCAACATATCAGAACAGGAAAAGAGGCATGGGAAAATCCTTATTATTACCCATATTAGATAATGGCGATAATACTAAACCATCATAGTGATGAACGTGCAGGGTTTAGTTTCGAGTAACTCAAAAGAAAGATAGAGTTCTTAGAAGAACTAACCCAAAATGAAAAAATAGAAAATATTGAATATAAGTGAAACCTGGTATTCCCAAGAGACTGGTAATGATGACCAGATAAAGGGTTTCCAAACTTAAGATCAGATAGAAAAATAGAAATCATGAACCGCGATATATGGGAGAGATGCCAATCAAGGAAAAATCTGTGAGAAATATAGTAACACAGAATGTGAATTAATAGCTGGTAGAATTTGAATCTGAAAAATTAGTGAACATTGTAATATATAGACCCCTAATACTAAAGAGTTTGACATAATAATTGAAAAATTGGATGAAATATGTAGAAATCACAAGGACTGGACTATACTCCTAACCGGAGACTTTAACTTTCCTTTTGTAGAATGGAAAGAACGAATAGGAGACTGTGGTTGTATTTATACATATAAAAAGAGAGAATAGTAGTGCAGAAGATAAGAGCAATTTGAAAAGCTATTAGATATGCTACTAGAACATAACATTCAGCAAATAAATCACCTACCAACAAGAAAGGATAATATTTTAGACCTAGTATTTGTGAATGAGGTGAACTATGTTAAAGAAATAATAGTATATAACACAAGTATTTCGGACCATAATGTCATAGAACTAACAGTCCGTTCCAGAACACACGAAAACAGAGAAAAGCAAGAGACGAAAAAATGGGAAGGATATGGAAAATACAATTTCTATAGTAAGAATATAAATTGGTCAAAAATAAATGAAGAATTAAACAAAGAATGGGAAAACATATTTGTAAGTGATGATATACAGGTAAATACCGATATATAAAATATTAGAGGAAATAGTGGAAAAATATATACCGAAGAAAAAAAGTAAACATCAGTCACGAATTCCAAGAGACAGAAGGATCTTGTTCCAGAAAATTAGAAAGTGGAAAAAAGCTCTTGCAAAAGAAAAGAATGCATGGAAAGTGATGGAACTAAAAATGTAAGATAGAAAATGCAGAACAAAAAGATTATACAATCAAAAGAAAATGAAAAATGGAACCTAGAAGAAATGACACTACAAAATATCAAGCAAAACCTAAAATTTTTTATTCATATGCAAAAAAGATGAACAAAATAAGAGTAGAAATAAGCCCTCTAAGAATTGAAGGGCGATTAACGAATGAAAAAAAGGAAATATGTAACATATTAGCAGAAAGATATAAGGTGAATTTACACCTAGAATTGACAATGAAGATAATGATACAGAAATAAGAGATGAAAATATTGAATACTTATCAGATATAGATATTACAGAAGCCGATATTGTGCAGGCTATTAATGAGATTAAAAATGGATCAGCAGCAGGACCAGATGGAGTACCTGCCATATTGTTAAAGTGGTTCATTCGGTCAAGAAACCGCTAGCAATATTATTAAGACAAAGTATAGATACAGGCAAGATTTATGATGAGCATAAATTAGCATATATTACTCTACTTTCAAAAGTGGTTCAAGACTAGAGCAAGTAATTATAGGCCTGTGAGTCTGACATCTCATATTATGAGAAAGTATATGAAAGGGTAATGAAAAAAATATAATGAAACATTTAATGAAAAATAGATTGTTCAATATAGGACAACATGGTTTGTACCCGGAAAAAGTACACAAACCCAACTGTTAAAATCCACCATGAAAGCATATATAAAAATATGATAAATGAAAAAGATACAGATGTGGTTTACCTAGACTTTGCAAAAAGCTTTTGACAAGGTAGATCATAATATATTAGCGAAAAAATTAGAAAACATAACATTGTTGACAAAGTAGGAAGATGGATAAAAGAATTTTTGCAAAACAGAAAGAGATAGTGATTGCAAACGATGAGAAATTTGATGAAGCTACGGTAATATCCGGTGTACCACAAAGTACGGTGTTAGCTGCATTGCTGTTTGTGATTATGATTGCAGACATAGACAGTAATGTTAAGGACTCAGTAGTAAGAAGTTTCGCAGATGACACAGAATAAGTAGAGACATTGCTTGTGATGAAGATGAACTTTCGCTACAAGAGACCTAAACAAATATAAATGGGCAGAATAAATAGGATGGTATTTAACTCTGATAATTTGAATCAATGAACTATGGTGATAAAGTAGGATGCTATATGCATATAAAGGACCTAATAATGAGACAATCACAAACAAAGGAAGCAGTTAAAGACCTTGGTGTGATGTTGAATAAGAAT
>NC_089799.1:7321342-7323842 GCF_040412425.1 Macrobrachium rosenbergii
AAGGTCATTACAGCTAGAATAGAAGAAGTTAAGGACCTTGACTACTGGGGAAAGACTACAATTCTTAAATTTATATAGTCTTGAAAAGGAGAAAGAAGCTACATGGTAATTCAAGCATGGAAACAGATAGAAGGAATTACTGAAAACATCATGGAGCTAAAAATATCAAAAAGAGCAAGCAGAGGTAGATTAATAGTGCCAAAAACTATACCAGGAAAACTAAGGAAAGCACACAGGACATTAATCCACCACGCACCAGCATCGATAATGCAGCGTCTATTCAATGCGCTACCAGCTCATCTGAGGAACATAACAGGAGTGAGCGTAGATGTGTTTAAGAATAAGCTCGACAAATATCTAAGATGCATCCCAGACCATCCAAGACTGGAAGATGCAAAATATACCGGAAGATCGTTAGCAATTCTCTGAAGTAGACATCAAAAGCGCTCACACTGAGGACCTGGGGCAACCTGAACGAACTGTAAGGTCTGTAAGGTAAGGTCTCTCTCTTTCTCTGAAAAGTGACCTGGATAACACGATTAACTTGTATAATAACAAGCTTAGGGAATGGTGTTCCGTTAACGGAGTACACCTCGTTAAAACCAACTTGAGTTTCAGGTTGGGCACTGGTGAAGTTGACGATATGTGCTTCGATAATCAAGTGGAATCAGATTCCGTCCTGAATAGGTATGGTGTCATTCGATTACTATTTGTCATCAATAAACAGTGTAGCTTCCTGAAACTGAGTAGTAGTGCGAAAACCTGCACACAAATAGTCAAGACTTTTGATCATCACGATTCGGAATCTCGAACCTGCATCGAAACAGTCACTTTTATAATCAAAGGACGTTTATATCGGAGCAGGTCAGAAAACAAATACACCCACTCCTCCTAGGCCCATTAGACAAAATGACAGAGCTCATAATAGACCTCAATATACGGATTCGACTCACCAAACACTCGCTAGACGTGACTCTCGATACGACAATACTCAAACAAACAATATTTACAAAAGAGGTTGTTATAATTGTGGGGAATATAACCATAGACAGTCGAATTGCCATTATGACCATAGAATCAAATGTAACAGTTGTTATAACTATGGCCACAAGAGTCGCTTGTGCAATGTCATCAACGATTATTAGGTCAGAAGCCACAAAGAAATTGCCGACAGCTCTACAAGGTTCGGGCCTGATAAAAGTGAACCTCTAACAATCAAGTGTTTAAACGCTCAGTCATTGCTTTGCCATTTTGAAGCAATAGAGTATATGTTGCAGGACGAGGATATTGATATTTTATGCATATGTAAGACGTGGCTTGACCCATCATTGGATGATAGATTTATTAAAATTCTTAAATATAATGTTGTCAGATGTAATGCTGGACGAGGCTCGGGAGTGTGTGTGTATATTAGAGAAAATCTGACCTTCTCAAAATTGGATAACACAGAGACGGAAGGTTCTGAGGGGATTGAGGATGTGTGGCTGCAAGTTCAACATAGGAAGTTTCCTTCTTTCATAATCGGCTGTATATACCGACACCCTAAGGCACCTGCGGCTTCCTTTTCATACTTGACGAACGTTTTTAAAAACGTGTCTGAAAAATAAGTCTATTTTTATCTTGGGTGATTTAAATGATAACCTTTTAGCGAAGGGAAACCATGTTTCCAGAATTTTTAAGAGTTTGGACCTGAAGCAAGTCATTGACAAACCCACAAGAATAACCGAGAGGTCTTCTACCTTGTTGGATGTTGCGTTACAAATAAACCGGAGATGATAGTGAAAAGTGATGTCACGCCTAGCACTATAGCAGATTATGAAATAATATCCATTATCGTAAATGTCAGGAAGCCCAAACCTCAACCGGAAATAAGAACGTTCAGAAGCCACAAAAACTATGACGCAAATATACTCTGTGACATGTTGATGAGTAGAGTTCCAACTTTGAACGCCATACTTAACACTGATGACGTCAACATTCAAGTGGGTATCCTCACGGATGTTTTCAATGGTTGCCTTGATCAATGCGCCCCGGTTGTAACGGCTGAAATAGCTCGTCCCTTTGCCCCTTGGATTGATGATAACCTAAAAAGGTGTTTATTAGAAAAAAGGAATTACAATTTAAACTCAGAATCGACAGGGCTAACCAAGTTTTAAATAATCAACCTGTGGACGTTCACACAGTTGTTTTAGCATTCAAAGAGATACGTGAAACAAATTCGTATGGTTCAGACGGCATTCCATATAAATACTTAAAAGATTCCTTCCTGTTTTGATCTTCTATATTACAGTTATCCTAAATACGTCCATTGTTACCGGCTTGTTCCCAAAACTTTGAAACACCCTCATGTCATTCCCTTGTTCAAAGGTGGCGATGCCGACGAGGTGGGGAATTATCGTCCCATCTCATTACTCCCAGTTCTGTCAAAACCCTTGCAAAAAAATCGTTGCCAGCCAGCTTATATTCTTTTTGAGAGTAACAAATTACTGGCAAACAGCCA
>NC_089799.1:7328842-7376342 GCF_040412425.1 Macrobrachium rosenbergii
GCTTTATAAAACGTACGTACGTAGTCCACTTGAATATTGCAATATAATATGGTACCCACACTACCAAAAGGATATTGCACAAATAGAGAGTGTACAAAGGTCATTTACAGCTAGAATAGAAGAAGTTAGGACCTTGACTACTGGGAAAGACTACAATTCTTAAATTTATATAGTCTTGAAAGGAGAAGAGAACGCTACATGGTAATTCAAGCATGGAAACAGATAGAAGGAATTACCGAAAACATCATGGAACTAAAATTATCAAAAAGAGCAAGCAGAGGTAGATTAATAGTGCCAAAAACTATACCTGGAAAATTAAGGAAAGCACACAGGACATTAATCCACCACGCACCAGCATCGATAATGCAGCGTCTATTCAATGCGCTACCAGCTCATCTGAGGAACATAACAGGAGTGAGCGTAGATGTGTTTAAGAATAAGCTCGACAAATATCTAAGATGCATCCCAGACCATCCAAGACTGGAAGATGCAAAATATACCGGAAGATGCGTTAGCAACTCTCTGGTAGACATCAAAGGCGCCTCACACTGAGGGACCTGGGGCAACCCGAACGAATTGTAAGGTCTGTAAGGTAAGGTAAGGTCTCTCTCTCTCTCTCGTTTAAAAATACCTTATTTCATAATCTCTCCTTTTTCCTTCTAGTACCCTATCCTTCTGCCTGTCTGGTTGGTATCTCTCTCTCTCTCTCTCTCTCTCTCTCTCTCTCTCTCTCTCTCTCTCTCTCTCTCTCTCTCTCTCTCTCTCTCTCTCGTTTAAAAATACCTTATTTCATAATCTCTTGTTTTTTCCTTCTAGTACCCTATCCTTCTGCCTGTCTGGTTGGCAGCTCTCTCTCTCTCTCTCTCTCTCTCTCTCTCTCTCTCTCTCTCTCTCTCTCTCTCTCTCTCTCTCTCTCTCTCTCTCTCGTTTAAAAATACCTTATTTCATAATCTCTCCTTTTTCCTTCTAGCACCCTATCCTTCTGCCTGTCTGGTTGGTGGCTGGTTCTCTCTCTCTCTCTCTCTCTCTCTCTCTCTCTCTCTCTCTCTCTCTCTCTCTCTCTCTCTCTCTCTCTCTCTAATGAAGGGTTTCACATCAATGGAGCACTTAATTAGCCGATGATGTATTCCTTCCTCTGCAATGTTTACATGTCTCTCACGAAGAGATTCGCCATAAGTGGTTATCTATCGGAAGTCTCTCCCATTCGGAATGGTCTAAGAAAGCTGAAAGGTTCTTCTGTTTTTTTCTTGAATTGTTATTGTCTGCTGATTTAAGAAACTGTCGTGGGAGGGCGCTTATTCAGACGTATACGCTGGTTAGCAAGGCATACTGTTTCCTCATTTATCTAATTTTTATTTTTAATCCGTTTTTAAATTTGTTTCCTCGAATGAGTATAGGTTTTTCATAAGACCATTTCGTGGTTTTCCATATATATATAATATATATACAGTATATATATATATACATATATATATATATATATATATATATATATATATATATATATATATATATATTATATATATATATACATACATACACACACATTAGGATTCTAATGGGAAGATTATTACTATTATTATTACTAGTGTCCAAATTCACAAAAAAATTAAAAAGAGGAAAAGAGTCTTATAAAACTTTATATCTTTCAGGAGACCAGAGTCTTTTCAAGACTTGGACTGAAAGTCAAAGGTTCCGAATCTATTTAGATGATGAGTGGTCATGTATTGACAATAATAGTGAAATCTCAAATTACAGACCTTTGAATGAAATCCCCCTCCTCCCCCCAAAGAAAAAGACAAACATTAAAAACTGGAATTGATGTATTTGATGTACAATAGTCGACACTAGTAATGCAAACCAACCTCGCATCCGTTTAATGTTTAAATCTATATTTCAAACTCCGTAATGGGTTTTCATTACTGAAATGAAGAGAGGCTTCTTCAGTTCTTCCCAAATATAGATTGTTCAGTGTTCTTTATACAGAATGGAATTTTAATTTTCCTTTTGGAGGAATAAGGAATTTGATGCTAATTTGGAATCAGTGATATATCTTTAACATAGAAAGGAGGGCAATTCCTCAAGTTGAACGCAAGTGGTTAATTCCTCTCATCTTAGGCATCCCGGTAGCACTTGTCAGACCTCCACTTCCTACATTCACTGACAGTTTCTTTCCTTTTTCTGCCAGGCTGTGGGATTCTCCTCCTGTGCCTTTCCCCCCAGACTCTTACAGGCTTTTATGGGTCGCCTCTGAGAGCAAGGACTCATACTGGCATAAGGCTGACTTAACTCAAGAAAAACAAAACATTCTTTTTTACAATGAAACCAATCAAGCCTTCCTCCCCTTTTGTGTGTACTCGGGTTTGGGCAAGAGAATGGCTTTAGATTTTTTGGGGGGCAAGAAAATGGCACTAGATTTTTTCGTCCTAATGGCACTCGTCTCGAAAGAACATTCAAAACCCTTTGGAGCTAATATACCCCGTAGGGGGTTAGTGTCGTCGGTGCACCTCACGCTGTGCACTGTAGGCATTACTTAAGGTTCTTTGCAGCGTCCCCTGGGACCCTAGCTGCAACCCCTCTCATTCCTTTTACTGTACCTCTGTTCATATTCTTTTTCTTCCATCTTACTATCCACCCTCTCTTAACAATTGTTTCATAGTGCGATGCGAGGTTTCCCTCATATTACACCTTTAAGACCTTTTTACTCTCACGTTCCCTTTCAGCGCTGAATGACCTCATCATAGGTCCCAGCGCTTGGCCTTAGGTCTAAATTCTATATTCCATTCTTCCAGGAGGTAGCATAGCTTATTCACTGCAACCCTTGACCAACAAACCGACCTCTTGAATAGAAGACTCGCCGACGGGCTGAACGCCAATTCTTTTCAGCATTCGGAGAAAATCGCATCGTTAAAATTTCCCACGAACTGGACGCAGCCACAGACTTTTATATGAATTGCCGAAATTCAGGAAGGGTGGGTGACGAGGAGTTAACGAAGCTGCCAATAACATGTCGGAAGGTAATTACAATCAAGGGGTTTTTGACGCGTTGCAGAGCCTACCATGTATTTCAAAATTAAAACTATATCTTTACCCCCCCCCTTCCCCCCGGCAGTTACTACAGTACTACTGCCTCAAAAAAAAATGGAGAGAGAGAGAGAGAGAGAGAGAGAGAGAGATTTTTGATAAATACGTCACATAGAGTTGGAATAATGTCATAATGGCATGTTTTCATTTAATCATTATTAACAGTACTCGATAACTAATTAAAGGCCCATACCTCTATGTAGATTTGATAAGACACTGCCCTTGAAGTCATAACAGTTAGCTCATTTTCATGTCTTCAGGCTTTCAATTTCAGTAGCTTCATAAGAAACCATAGCAAGAATTTTTTTATAAATTTAGATGTGTTTCAAGTCCTCTGTATCTTTCCTCTCGGATGAACTTGATTGACAAATTTGCTTATCATTTCTGAGGAGAAGTAAGAATACAAACGATAAACTGAATTTTCCTTACAAGAAAGGTATAAGGATACAAAAGACCCCTAATTTTGTTGATGACACGGTTTGAAAGGTAGAACAAAATTGTTTTTATTTAAGAAAAGTTTTAGGCTTTTGAGATTTTTAAAGTTATCTCATTATGAATGGATTTGTTTGTTGATGACACGGTTTGAAAGGTAGAAGAAAGTAGAATTTATTTAAGAAAAGTTTTATGTTTATGAGATTTTTAAAGTTAACGTTCAGTTATCTCATTAGGAATGGAATTGTTCAGGCTTCTGGTTGCTTATTGGTCTCAAATTGACTTCATAGTGTTGTGGCTCCTAGTTCAAGCCCCGCTCGTGCGACCTTACTATGTGTGTAAGGTGGCTATGGAGGTTTTGTTATGGCCCATAGGTATACCTACTGAGTCATCTGTACCACTGCTTGGTTCCTCCAGGTCCTAGCTTGGGTGCTTATATTTGGTATCGATTACATTTTGCGGCATTGCAGTGACCGGTTTCTTACTTCTGCTTGTTATGAAAGACCAAGAATGGCTATGCAGCATTCACTTATTTAAACGGTTCAGTAGCGCCATTTCTCTTCGCAAATTATATAGAATATGCATGGAAATCTAATCTTTGGAAGTTTTAATTTCAGTTCAGTGGCCCCTGTGGACTTGTTCCATATGAATAAGGTTCTTCTGAATAATAATAATAATAATAATAATAATAATAATAATAATAATAATAATAATAATAATGATAGTTTTATTTTCCGTATGATAAATACTTTCCATAATGTATATAGGACAATCTTGCCACTAGGCAATCGCCGCGCGAAGGAAAACATCAACCATTTCATTTAGTTATGCAACTTCAGAGCATCGAAATGCATACAAAAAAGGGTTTATTGTAAAGGATGTTCTGCATCACAAAAAATAGCCCTGAGTCATCCACCTGATTACCTACCTACATTATTTATCGTGTGGGTAGATACTAAAACTGGATTCTCTGATGAAAAAATTATTACAAGTTTACATGTAAATGAACAGGAAAAATATTTGACACAGAATAAATATGAGAGTTAGTGTTGCACTCCACAATTTTCTGTATTTATTTATTTTTATACTCAAATTTGGTTACCTGGGGCTGCAGTATAATACTCCCACAGAGACGAGAAAATGTGAAAGGATCATTGTTGTTGGCGCATCATCAGAGAAGGAGTTCCATACCTCTACATTTTTCACTTTACTAACCTAATCGTCATTAACCTAATTATTTGGCGATAAAACAAACGCAGTGACTCTTGTGTGTGGCCCCGTAGGGGGTTAGTGCCGTCAGTGCACCTCATGCGGTGCTGTAGGCATTACCTCAGGTCCTTTGCAGCATCCCTTCGGCTCCTAGCTTCAACCCCTTTCATTCCATTTATTATAAGTCCGTTCATGTTCTCTTTCTTCCGTCCTACGTTCCACCCTCTCCTGACAGTTGTTTCCTAGTGCAGCTGCAAAGTTTTCCTCCTGTTACACCTTTCAAACCTTCTTACTGTCAATATCCATTTCAGCGCTGAATGACCTCATAGGTCCCAGTGCTTGGCCTTTGGCCTTAATTTCTATATTCCAATGACTCTCGTGATAGTCTGCTTTTAGGAGGCTGCTTTATTATTTTCTTCAGATAGCAGTGATATCCCCGAAAGGCCACACATATCTGGCTCTGGCTCAGGTCTGGGACTGCGTAATGCCTAATTCTTGAAATTTTTATGTAGTTTGGGAGACCTCATAGAAGTTAATCTGAATTATTTCATTATATTTCGTTCTTTTGGTTATGATTTATTAATTTTTTTATTTACACTTACACTCGCATGCCGTGAATATAAGGAATGAACTCCTAAGCCGCCCATCTAATTCTTTAACAATAATTTTTAGTTTATTCATTAGTGTGAAATGGAACCAGAAGAAAGAAAATGAGTGTGAAATGGAACCAGAAGAAAGAAAATGAGTGTGAAATTGAACCAGAAGAAAGAAAAGGAGTGTGAAATGGCATCAGAAGAAAGAAAGGGAGTGTTGAAATGGAAAACGAAGAAAGAAAATGAGTGTGAAATGGGACCAGAAGAAAGAAAATGAATGTGAAATGGAATCAGAAGAAAGAGAGCGTGAAATGGAACGAGAAGAAAGAAAATGAATGTTGGAATAAGAAAAGAAGAAAGAAAATGAGTGTGAAATGGAACCAGAAGAAAGAAAACGAGTGTGAAATGGAACCAGAAGAAAGAAAATGGTTGTGAAATGGAACCAGAAGAAAGAAAATGAGTGTGAAATGGAACCAGAAGAAAGAAAAGGAGTGTGTGAAATGGAACCAGAAGAAAGAAAACGAGTGTGAAATGGAACCAGAAGAAAGAAAATAGTTGTGAAATGGAACCAGAAGAAAGAAAATAGTTGTGAAATGGAACCAGAAGAAAGAAAACGAGTGTGAAATGGAACCAGAAGAAAGAAAACGAGTGTGAAATGGAACCAGAAGAAAGAAAACGAGTGTGAAATGGAACCAGAAGAAAGAAAACGAGTGTGAAATGGAACCAGAAGAAAGAAAACGAGTGTGAAATGGAACCAGAAGAAAGAAAATAGTTGTGAAATGGAACCAGAAGAAAGAAAACGAGTGTGAAATGGAACCAGAAGAAAGAAAATAGTTGTGAAATGGAACCAGAAGAAAGAAAATAGTTGTGAAATGGAACCAGAAGAAAATAGTTGTGAAATGGAACCAGAAGAAAGAAAATAGTTGTGAAATGGAACCAGAAGAAAGAAAACTAGTGTGAAATGGAACCAGAAGAGAGAAAAATAGTGTGAAATGGAACCAGAAGAAAGAAAAATAGTGTGAAATGGAACCAGAAGAAAGAAAAATAGTGTGAAATTGAACCAGAAGAAAGAAAAGGAGTGTGAAATGGCATCAGAAGAAAGAAAAGGAGTGTTGAAATGGAAAACGAAGAAAGAAAATGAGTTTGAAATGGGACCAGAAGAAAGAAAATGAGTGTGAAGTGGAATCAGAAGAAAGAGAGCGTGAAATGGAACGAGAAGAAAGAAAATGAATGTTGGAATAGGAAAAGAAGAAAGAAAATGAGTGTGAAATGGAACCAGAAGAAAGAAAACGAGTGTGAAATGGAACCAGAAGAAAGAAAATGGTTGTGAAATGGAACCAGAAGAAAGAAAATGAGTGTGAAATGGAACCAGAAGAAAGAAGAAGTGTGTGAAATGGAACCATAAGAAAGAAAACGAGTGTGAAATGGAACCAGAAGAAAGAAAATGGTTGTGAAATGGAACCAGAAGAAAGAAAATGATTGTGAAATGGAACCAGAAGAAAGAAAACGAGTGTGAAATGGAACCAGAAGAGAGAAAAATAGTGTGAAATGGAACCAGAAGAAAGAAAATGAGTGTGAAATGTAACCAGAAGGGAATGAGTGTGAAATGGAACCAGAAGAAAGAAATGAGTGTGAATTGGAACCAGGAGAAAAAAATTAGTGTGAAATGGAACCAGAAGAAAGAAATGAGTGTGAAGTGGAACCAGGTGCAAGAAAATGAGTGTGAAATGGAACCAGAAGAAAGAAAATGAGTGTGAAATGGAACGAGAAGAAAGAAAATGAATGTTGGAATAGGAAAAGAAGAAAGAAAATGAGTGTGAAAATGGAACCAGAAGAAAGAAAACGAGTGTGAAATGGAACCAGAAGAAAGAAATGAGTGTGAAGTGGAATCAGGAGAAAGAAAATGAGTATGAAATGTAATTAGAAGAAAGGAAGTCAAATTACAGGGTAGGTATGTTATTTAAAAGCCTGACAATACCTCGAGAACTTGGAATAATGTTTTCTGTATGAAGAATTGTTTCTGAGTGTTTATCTTGATTGGCTCTTGTAGTCTTTAGCCTCTCAATGGCGGAAGTTCAGACCACTGAAACAGATCTCCAGACATTTTCCACTGACCTGAAAAGTTTGCTTGGATTTTCCCAGAAGTGTCAGGCAGTTAAATAGGTGGAGAGGATGATTTCAGCAACATCTGCTTACTGTGAATATTAAAGGAAATGGAATTGGGTTATTGATAAGCAATATTTTTCTGATTTGAATACGACACCATTTTACAGTATGGCGATGTTTCCAGGTTTTTTTTATATAGAGAACATATTGATATAGAGAATATATTGATATCGAGGTTTGCGAAATAAAAAAAAAGTATTAAGGACAGATACTGGAGATGAGTGTGCGAGTGTTGAAAAGTAATTTTAAAATTTATAAAATACTGGAGATAAGTGCGCGAGTATCGAAAAATAGTTTTAAAATGTATACTTATACTGGAGATGGTGGTTCAGATATCGAAAAATGGTTTTAAAATTTATACTAACTCAATTCAGAGGGATAGGTAAAGGATACATGTTGAGGTTAGTTAGCAGCAGAATGCGTATTATCTTACGGTGAAGACGTTGCATTGTAAAAACTTTTTTAGGTACATTTCCATTTGTAACTGAAATTGAGCTACTTTCAATAAATCCAAAGTATTGACTGGATTTTTTTCCTTTGTAAAATATGAATAAAGGATTTTTTCATTGTAAAATATAAATTAAGGATTTGTTCATTGTTAAATATAAACAAATAAATAAATATCACTCCTACAAAGTAATTTGTTTTGTGGGAGATAGTGACTCGACAATTCTCTGTTAGATTCATGGACATGTCTGTTTGTCATTTGTTTTTTGTTAAAGTCTCCTGAATATGTGTATTTGTGTTTTTTTTGTTAAAGTCTCATGAATATGTGCATTTATCATTTGTTTTTGTCAAAGTCTTATGAATATGCGTATTTGTCATTTATTTTGATCGAAGTCTCATGAAAATGTGTATTTGCCATTTGTTTTTTATCAGTCTCCTGAATGTGCGTATTTGTTATTTGTTTTTGTCGAAGTCTCATGAATATGCGTATTTTCATTTGTTTTTGTCAGTCTCCTGAATATGTGTGTTTCTCATTTGTGTTTTGTCAGAGTCTCGTGAATATTTGTATTTGTCATTTGTTTTTATCAGAGTCTCCTGAATATGCGTATTTGTCATTTGTTTTTGTCGAAGTCTCATGAATATGTGTATTTGTCATTTGTTTTTGTCAGAGTCTCCTGAATATGTGTGCTTCTCATGTGTTTTTTGTCAAAATCACGTGAATATGTGTATTTGTCATTTATTTTTTGTCAAAGTCTCATGATTAGTGTATTTGACATTTGTTTTTGTCAGAGTCTCTTGAATTTGTGTATTTGTGATTTGTTTTTGTCAAAGTCTGCTGAATATGTGTATTTGTCATTTTTTTCGTCAAAGTCTCCTGAATATGTGTATTTGTCATTTGTTTTTTTGTCAAAGTCTCATGAGTATGTGTATTTGTCATTTGTTTTAGTCAAAGCCTCATGAATATTTGTATTTGTTATTTGTTTTTGTCAAATATGGGCACCGACGACGAACCATTATGGATATGGCACCTGGAGCCAGTCTGACACTGTAATTTAAGTGAGCTACGGTGGAAGGCGGTTAACGAACTTCAAAAGCAGCGCGCCGAAATATTGTGCCCTGCACTTAACCGAGGCTTAATTGGCTTCTTGGTATATGAATCTCTCATTAAATGGACCAAAAATAGAGAACAATTTGCGAGCGTTCCTTTCAAGGAGGGGTTGGGGAAAGGATGAGGGGTTAGAGAGGAAAAAGGTGACGAATGAAAAATCATATTCTAAACCTTTTCGCTTCCTGCGAAGCAATCAAGTCGAGTCAGAAGGTATCGTCTTCCAAATTTTTTTTATTTTTTTACGAGGGTGATTACGTTAAGAGGGAGTAGTTGTTGTTTTTGTTTTGTGACTTCTTCTCTCAAAGCTGAAAGTTCACTCTTTTATCATATTGTTTTTTTTTACATTATAATTGCGGTATGGAACAAAATCCGTTGAAATATTTCTCAGAACTTAAAGCTGAAATATCGTTAGCTTGCTTTCGCAGCAGGATTTAACTTCGCAGTCTCTGCCGGTATCTGTCAAACCTGTCTGTCTTTGCGCGTTGTGGCTGTGAGATAGAATATTGAATTCAAAATAACTGGAATAAGTAGTAAAAGTAAGAGATGAGATGAATAGAGGCTCTATAGAATAGTTATCGGCCAAGGGGTAGATGGAAACGGACGCTGTACCAGTTATGTCAAACGAGAAGTCAGTTCAAGATTGACAGGCCACTAATTGAAAAGTCTCTGAGAAAATTGAGGAGCAGAAGGTTTTAGAAATGTTCAGTCTATGTAAGGCGGTTACAACATCAATGCCCGAGAGTCTGCAAATACTGAATATGTTAAGGAATAAATGTTTAATTGATACATGACCATCAGGATCTGGTGACCATAAGAATGTCTTTCGCTTTGCACGAATGATATTAAGAATATGGACCGAGAAATCTGAAATATAAAGGGATTCACTTTGTCTGTCCGTCCGCACTTTATTCTGTCCGCACTTTTTTCTCTCCGCACTTTTTCTGTCCGCCCTCAGATCTTAAAAACTAATTAGGCTAGAGGGCTGCAAATTGTTATGTTGATCATCCACCCTCCAATCATCAAACATAACAAATTGCAGCCCTCTAGCCTCAGTAGTTTTCATTTCATTTAAGGTTAAAGTTAGCCATACTCGTGCTTCTGGCAACGATATAGGATAGGCCACCACTGGGCCGTGGTTAAAGTTTCATGGGCCGGTGCTCATACAGCATTATACCGAGACCACCGGAAGATAGATCCATTTTCGGTGGCCTTGATTATACGCTTTAGCGGCTATACAGAAAACTCGATTGCGCCGAAGAAACTTGGGCGCATCTTTTACTTGTTTGCATTCGATAATGCCCTTGTTGTTCAAGAGGCTAAACGGGAAATCACGATCGCGTTTCAAACGATTATTTTATTGGGTGAAAAAGAGTTGAAAAGTTAAACAAGGAAACTCGAAGCATCAAGTATCTCTTGACTGGTATTAATTAGTTTCAGTTTTAGCTGAAGCTCTCTCTCTCTCTCTCTCTCTCTCTCTCTCTCTCTCTCTCTCTCTCTCTCTCTCTCTCTCTCTCTCACCAGTTGATTGACTGCTTTAGATCGGGTAACTGTTACAGTAAAAGTGCTTTGTCATGCTTGTTATCATATGAATGAATATCATACGAACAATAGAATTTATATATAAATAAATATTATGCGAACAATGAAATTAATATATAAATGAATATTATACGAACAATAAAATTTCTATATAAATAAATATTATACGAACAGTAAAATTAATATATAAATGAATATTATACGAACAATAAAATTATTATATAAATGAATATTATACGAACAATAAAACTAATATGTAAAGAATATTATACGAACAATAAAATTATTTTATAAATGAATATTATACGAACAAAAAATTGATATATAAATGAATATTATACGAACAATGAAATTAGTATATAAATGAACATTATACAAGTTCATACCTTTTCTGTCATAGCATTTAAAGATGGTAACGCAAATGATTTAAATTTATTAACCACCACAGTGGCAGCAAAAAGTTCTGGTATTCGGTTCAGTGTTCAATTTAAAAATATGTACATGTATTTTTGGTGTAAATTCACGTACTGAATCATTTCAAACGCATTTCATACCTAACACCAGCTGTCTGGTACCGAACCTTGGTTCTGTCAGAAGCCTTAAAAAGGATAGACGATCTTTCTGCCAGTTTTCACATCTGACATAACTGATCAGGAAAAACTTTTTTCAGAATGTCAGAATAGAGGTGTGTGTAGTCTCGCCAAAACAAGCATTGAATTTTGGAGAAAATACATACCCTACGAAGTGTCATTACCTATACCGACACCTCTGTCTATCATTAAAGTTTACTTCTATTTTTCCTCGTGTATGAAAACCGAAAATGTAACTTCTGTCTTGAAACAGAAACAGGATAGGTTATATTTTCGGTGTTTTATACACGTGAAGAAAAATATAAGTAAACATTATTAATAGACAGAGATGTCAGTAAAGATAATGATGACATTTCGTAGGGTATGTATTTTTTTGTGCAATATGTGAACAATGCCAACTAACAAAATGTCATCACATATAGCAATAGAGAAAAAAATGACTGAAGTCACTGACGTTAAACAATAACGTAAGGAAATTATGATTTTTAAAAATACCATTAAGAGGTGTCAGATCATTCTTTACATTACTATAAGGGGATGTACGGGAAAAAGTAAAGCCAAAATTGGCAGAAATCTAAAAATAGACCGACAAAACTATATTCACGGACGTCACCACTGTTAAGCGATAATGTAAGACAATTATAGATTTAAAAAATACTATTAGGAGGTGTCGGGTCATTCTTTCCATCATGTTAAGGGAATACACGTGACAAAGTACAGCAAAAATTGGCAGACATCTAAAACAAAAGAAAAAAAAAAATTTAAATTTTTGTGATCAGTGAAATGACTCCCTTTAAGTACGTATTTTTAGTACGTATTTTCTATTCTCCGCAAATAAGTATTTGCATATATTTTTCTGAAACCTAACATTGTAAATATTTTTTCAAAAGCCTCACGTGTCCAAAAATAAATAAGCGGAAATTGCGCCGAAGTTTCTTCGGCGCAGTCGAGTTTTCTGAACAGCGTATAATCAAGGCCACCGAAAATAGGTCTATCTTTCGGTGGTCTCGGTATAATGCTGTATGAGCCGCGGCGCATGAAACTTTAACCACGGGCCGGTGGTGGCCTATCCTATATCTTTGTCAGAATGACGATTATGGCCAACTTTAACCTTAAATAAAATCAAAACTACTGAGGCTGGAGGGCTACAGTTTGGTATTTTTGATGATTGGAGGGTGGGTGATCAACATACCAATTTGCAGCCCTCTAGCCTCAGTAGTTTTCAAGATCTGAGGGCACACAGAAAAAGTGCGGGCAGAATAAAGCGCAGACGGACAGACAAAACCGGCACAATAGTTTTCTTTTACAGAAAACTAAAATAGGAATAAATATAAGTTATGCGTTGGACCTCCAAGAACAACCGCAACACAATTCATTCCAGACACCAGGAGGAAAAACGAGTAACAAATTATTTAGATAACCTCCTTTCTTTAATACAAATAAAATAAACACATCACTACCATCTATGGGAACTTGGGTCCTTGGGACGGCTCGTAATTGAAAGAATTGCGCTTTAACGAGTGAAACACAATTAACCTCCTGAAAATGATTCCGCGTCAAGAAGGCATAAACAAACAGGGGTCGAGATAATCCGAGAATTCGTATGCCTCGGCTCGTCCAAGACAGAGACGAATGCGAAAGGAACTGCCTTCAGCAGTCGCGCATTATCATATAAATCTTCGTCATATATTTAAGGCTGTTTGCAGAGAGAGAGAGAGAGAGAGAGAGAGAGACTAACGTTGACCTCTTTTTGAAGGGAAAACGATATAGTTTTTTTTTCTCATTTTTCATTTTTCATTTTTCATTTTGAGAGAGAGAGAGAGAGAGAGAGAGAGAGAGAGAGAGACTAACGTTGACCTCTTTTTGAAGAGGAAACGTTATACTGATTTTTTTCTCATTTTGCATTTTGAGAGAGAGAGAGAGAGAGAGAGAGAGGGAGAGAGAGACTAACGTTGACCTCTTTTTGAAGAGGAAACGATATAGTGATTTTTTCTCATTTCTCATTTTTCATTTTGGGAGAGAGAGAGAGGAGAGAGAGAGAGAGAGAGAGAGAGAGAGAGAGAGAGAGAGAGAGACTAGCGTTGACCTCTTTTTAAGGAGGAAACTATAGTGATTTTTTTTTCTAATTTTTCATTTTGAGAGAGAGAGAGAGAGAGAGAGAGAGAGAGAGACTAACGTTGACCTCTTTTTGAAGAGGAAACGATATAGCGATTTTTTCTCATTTCTCATTTTTCATTTTGGGAGAGAGAGAGAGAGAGAGAGAGAGAGAGAGAGAGAGAGAGAGAGAGAGAGAGAGAGAGAGAGACTAGCGTTGACCTCTTTTTGAGGAGGAAACTATAGTGATTTTTTTCTAATTTTTCATTTTGAGGAGAGAGGAGAGAGAGAGAGAGAGAGAGAGAGAGAGAGAGAGAGAGAGAGAGCTGCGCTTGAAGAGGAAACTGTACAATGAATTTTTTTCACTTTTCATTTTTTATCTTGAGAGCAGTTATTATTTTCCTCACAACGAAACCCGGTAATTAACAGCGTTAGGAAATCCTAAACAGGGGAATTTTTAAGTCGCAAATAACAGCACGTACGCCAGAGTCGTGTGGAAGTATGTTTAATCACGCCACGTAGAACGAAGGGCCTCAGGTGAGGGAGGGGTGGGCGATCTAAGCTTGATGGAGCAGATCACAGATATCTCTGAGGCTTTGAATAATCATACAGCCATTCGCTTTCAAAGACCTTTCCTGGAAGTGGAAGATCTCCCATTCTGTAATTAAAACGCCCGGAACTTCGTATTGACTGTGGCATATGAAACTCCCAGGTAATGTGTACTCTTCGGATAGATTCAATCTTGGGGAATTGCAATGGGAGCTGGTTAACAAGAGCAAATGTTCTGTGTGTTCCTGTGATATGAGATTAAAACACTAAATCTATGGAATCAAGCGAAGAGTGGTTATTTTCACTATGCATGTTGTATTATGGGTACCTCGTATTTTCCGTCATCCTTTGCAATCCTTTTCTGAAATAATTTTCAGGTAAGGATTTCTTCAATACTCCTTTGCATTCCCTCTGTGACATATCTGTCAAGTAAAACGATATTTTCAATACTCCTTTGCATTCCTTCTGTGACGTATCTTTCAGATGATGATTTATGAGGGTATTCATATCCACGGTCAAGTGCATCAGCTACCAGAGTAGTTTGTAGTAGCCTACATTACTCGTAGAGTAAGAATGAGCAAAAAAGGGGAGAGAGAGAGAGAGAGAGAGAGAGAGAGAGAGAGAGAGAGAGAGAGAGAGAGTTCCAGTGCTATGCAACTGGAAATTTTACTTTATTATATTAGTAAAATTAGTAAACAAAGAGCGTAGACAATATGGATTAAAAGGTTAGTGTGTAAAATAAAAGACACGCCAAAAAGCAGAGGTAAAATAATACCTGAATAAACATTTGTAAAGAAATATCGAAATAAAAGCCCAGAATACCAGTGCGTGGAAGATAGCACTTTGAAGTAACATTACAGCGTCTTTTGTGGAACTGCAACAGAACGACTATTTTCTAGCATTTACTGATGCCGTGCGTGTCGCCAATAAAGGAATCTAAAGGTGCTTACGTTGTCAAAAGGGCCGAATCACTTGATACAGTGCCGTGCACGAGAGAGAGAGAGAGAGAGAGAGAGAGAGAGAGAGAGAGAGAGAGAGAGAGAGAGAGAGAGAGAGAGGGAGGAGAGATATAAGTTTGACCACTGCTTAAGGAAACTGTTGAGTAATTTTTTTGTTACATTTTTTATTTTGTTTCGTGAGAGAGAGAGAGAGAGAGAGAGAGAGAGAGAGAGAGAGAGAGAGAGAGAGAGAGATCTAAGGTTGACCTCTGCTTGAGGAAACTGTTTAGTGATTTTTTTGTTAAATTTTTATGTATGAGAGAGAGAGAGAGAGAGAGAGTTGACCTTTACTTGAGAAAGATTGAGTGATTTTTGTTAAAGAGAGAGAGAGAGAGAGAGAATGGATGTTCTTCCAACAAGGAGAATTAAAGAGAATTTGTAATCTTATTGTAATATCTTCTTTAATGTGGAACATTTCTTTGTGTTGACAATGTCATAATTCTCCTTTATTTGCATTTCTTATTTTTTACGACCTGCAGCAAATTCTTCTTTTATAAAACTTCATTCTATCAAGCTTTCATTTATTTATAACTTCCTCTTGCAAAATGTAAAACTTCTCAGTCATAATACTTGTGTTGAAGTTCTTAGTCAAACACCACCTAATGTTTACCTTGAGGCGAATATGATAATCTGTTTAACCGGGAGTCTTTGAAGCTTTGTATAAACTCTGCCACTGCCCATTCTCTGGTTGTACCGGTGGAGACTTCTGTTATTCTGTTTGAGGCTCTGTTTCCTAACTTCCGTCTCCTTTCAAGAGTTAGAGTTTAGTTTTGTTTCTCTTGAAAAGTGTAAATTGGCCCGAGTTCAGAATTGTGGGGGTTGGGGGGGGAGGAGACTTTGGTGTTGATTCATAAATGCATCAGAGAAATTTCCGAAATTACGAACAAAATGATTTGTAAAATCAGGTTTGGACGCAATCAACGAGCAGTCACGTGTGTGATAGAAATAAACAGGTTTGTTTCCCATTAAACCTCCATTTGCCGTTAAACCACCAGTTTTTGGATGCAACGTTTTTTGCAGGAAAGCACAATCTCTTCCTGTAACTATTGTTAATTCGGCGCGGTTATTACTCCCTACCGACTAGTTCAAACACACACAGGCACACACACATGTATATATATATATATATATATATATATATATATATATATATATATATATATATATATATATATATATATATATATATATATTAGTTAAAAAGTTAAAGTCCTTCATGGCCTCTTTAGGCTCATAGGGCAGGTATATATATATATATATATATATATATATATATATATATATATATATATATATATATATATGTGTGTGTGTGTGTGTGTGTGTGTGTGTGTGTGTGTGTGTACAAACGTTTCATTCATAACCTGGAATGAAAATCACTCCCCATTTAAATAGCCAACAATATCGGAACTTGAATATCCTTCAAAGGAGAATGAAATGCCAAAATGTTACGTCGGTTACTTACTCGAATTATGAAATGAAAATATTTGTGTGTATGTATGTCCCACGGACATCTTGATCGAGGACAAAAAATATGGGTTTAAAGTTACACAAACCACTCGCTTTCTCACACAGAAGTACGGAGAGTTATAGTGATTCCTTTTTAACTATAATTTCACCCGAACCTCCATTTCCTTACTCTAAAACAATCCGTGCATACATCATGAAAAATGAACCACTGATACCACTTATATAAAGTCAGGGATCAAAGGAACATAAAGAGCATTTGGAGATGAGCCATTTGTCGGACGAGGCATCACGGTAATACCAGTTAATATCAGATGAACCGAATGGAAGCCAGGGACGTCGATGAGTTAGTTAATGCGACAGGGAGGACGCCAATAGGCAGGCACTCCATTTCAGGCCGTTTCTTTTGATGTGTGATTTCACCGAGACGCATCTCGCGGTTGTTTGATTGGATGGCTGTGCTTTTAAAGAGCTCTTAATAGCCTCGGCTAATTTCGCTGGCTTCTTCTAGTGACGTCAAGGTTCGCCGTGGCGGTTGTGAAATCTGTTTGCTTTATTGCGAAGGCTGATTGGGAAAGTATCAAATGAATATGTGAATGAATTGATGAATTAATATTTAAAAAAAATACACAGGATAATGAGATATTGCTCCTGGCGTGAAATCTGTTTGCTTATTGCGAAGGTTGATTGGGAAAGTAACAAATGAATTATAAATGAATGAATTGGTGACGGGTGATTGGGAAAGTAACAAATAAATATGTGAATGAATTGATGAATTAATATTTAAAAAAAAAATAAACAGAATAATGAGAAATTGCTACTGGCGTGAAATCTGTTTCCATTATTTCGAAGGGTGATTGGGAAAGTAACAAATGAACTATAAATAAATAAATTGGTGACGGGTAATTGGGAAAGTAACAAATAAATATGTGAATGAATTGATGGATTAATATTTTTAAAAAATACACAGGATAATGAGAAATTACTACTGGCGTGAAATCTGTTTCCATTATTGCGAAGGGTGATTGGGAAAGTATCAAATGGATAAATGAATAAGTTGATGAATTGATATTTAAATAGATATGATAATGAGAAATTGCTACTGGTGTGACATCTGTTAGCCTTACTGTTACGGTTTGATTGGGGAAGTTACAAATGAATGAATAAAAAGACAAACTGATGAATTAATATTTAAATTAATAATACGATAGTGAGAAATTGCTGCTGGTGTGAAATCTGTTAGACTTTCTACGATGGGTGATTGGGAAAGTAACAAATAAATAAATAGATAAATAAATTGACGAATTGATGTATAAATAAATAAACAGAATAACGATATAATCTGGGGCTGCCTGAAACAGACACATACGCGCATCTATAGTTGGCGAAGTTCAACATTCCTTTCTTGTAACTGAAGTTGTGCATAACTAAATGGAGTATCAATTGTTATATTGGTGGCTGATGTATCTTCTCAGCAGCCGTATTTGGCTGCCACTGTCTTCTACTTTTTTTTTTTTTTACCCTACTTTTATATGTTTGTTTTCTTATGTTTGTAAAGTGGCATTTAATAATGCAGAATTGTTTAATTTTTTTAAATTAGAATATGAAGGATATTCTTCTAACTACATAGTTACTTTCACACACACACGCACACACAGATATGCGTATGTGTGTGTATACGTGTATATGTATGTATTATATATCTATATATTTATATATGATATATATAATATATATGTGTCATTATGTATGTATGCATGTATGTAAGGCTCAACAGCAGTTTGGACTGGTCGATATCGTTCTCGGCTAGCACTCTGCAGGGCCGGCGTTCGAATCTCCGGCCGGCCAGTAAAGATTTAGAGGAATTTATTTCTGGTGATAGAAATTCATTTCTCGGTATAATGTGGTTCGGATCCCACAATAAGCTGTAGGTCCCGTTGTTAGGTAACCAGTTGGTTCTTAGCCACATAAAATAAGTCTAATCTTTCGGGCCAGCCCTAGGGGAGCTGATAATCAGCTCAGTGGTCTGGTTAAACTAAGGTATACTTTTTTTTTCAACAGCAGTTTACAGAACCACCTACACTCGCTATTCCACTCACCTCAATCTTATACACGGAATCTGTCTTTATGAATATGAAAGCTCATTCAGTATCTCTCGTAACCCACCTGTCTCGCACTTTCTGGGCCTTCCTCTCCTCATTCCATCCGAAGCAAAAGAATTATATTACTTTTTTCCACCACATGTCAACCGTCAATCTCTCACGTGACAAAATCATGCCAAAAGACATGATCCGTCTTCATCTGGGCAACGCGTTTTACCAACTTATTAATAAAGTGTTGCCAAATCTTCCTTCCTGAAGCGTGCATTCTTCGCAAACAATTCACCTTGACGGTTTGAATCTTTTTCATACATTTACATTCAACACCAGTTCTTTGTGTTTTCATTTCGTCTTAAAACTTCTGTCACACAGTTCACCCCGCATCTCTTCAACCCTGTCATAAGGTTTTTTTTCAAAGGTTTTTACTTCTCGTTCTTTCTGCACTGGAGATAACTTCTCTCCTTCCTCACTTAAATATATTGTTTCGTAACAAAACTCGATACACACAACCCTATTCTTGACTAAGTTTATGCCTAAAATTCTTAGCGCACATTGTTTTATGCGTCATATCATCTGTCATTTGCCGTACTTTCTGAGTATTGATTCAACCTACTTATCCCTTGGTTAATATATATATATATATATATATATATATATATATATATATATATATATATATATATATATATATATATATATATATATATATATATACATATATATATATATATATATATATATATATATATATATATATATATATCTATATATATAAATAATATATATATATATATATATATATATATATATATATATATATATATATATATATATATATATATATATATCAGTTCTATACGTAGATATGTAGTGGTTATGTATCAACATGCACAAACACTGGAAGGAGAAAAGAATATTAAGAGTTTACCGAGATATATGAGTTTTATCTCCGCATCAGTTGATTATATCAAGATTAATGAATAATCATACTGTACATAAATGCCGCTGGTGCGCAGTCTCTGGCTTCAAGGAGAGGGTAGAGGTTCTATTCGTGGTTGAATATTAAGGAGGAAGAGTTATACATAATTCTGATGTCGATGTCAAGATTGTGAATGATTTTGCTTACATGATTTATTGTCTTTTTCTGTGTATGCAATATTTTTTATATAAAATATATTTAACTGAATTTTTGCAATCAGGCGCTTTAATTTGCTAAAAGTAGTGAGTAAATGAAAATGCAGGGTGATGTTAAAAGAAAATACAGGGTTATGGTAATATTTGTTTAAATGTAATTTCTGTCTTTTCTAGTTTTATACCCAATATTCTTTCCACTTTTTGTTGGTTCTTTCGCTTCAGGCCACTAGCTAGGCTTTTTGAATAGAACTTCTTTCTCACCTGGACAGAAAAATAATGAGATTGTTAATAAGTTCAAAGTTATAACCTTGAGAAGGAGCCCTCACTTACCGACAATTGAATATTACTTTATTTACGGATGTTCGAAACGGTTAAACGCCTTCTGGAGGAAGGCAACTTTAGCAGACGTCTCTCTTCATGAGAGAAGAGTGCCACGAAGACAGTCAGTCCCTCTCGTTATGATTCATGTCGTCTCACCCAGTATGGAGTTGATATGGAAGCCCCCCTGAGTAAAAATAGGCACCGGACACTGAAGAGGGGACCATAAATCCGAGGGCCCTATGGATAAAGGGGTTGTTAATGGAGATGATTCACCGTAGCCCTTGAGGTGGACAATGCAGAAGTATGTGCAGCACTCGACGTGGAGAACTAGAGAGAAAGAATAAGAGAGGGATATATAGGGAGCCTACTTCTGTACCTCAAGTACCTCTTTATGGAAATACTTCAGCGGATGATGAAAATGGCCCACCTGCCCCCATTTAACATTGCTGAAAATCGGAGACCCTTGGGCTTCGTGAACAATGACCTCTCAATCAATCACACTACAAGAAAGTGGGTCATGGAAGGCTTGAGTTGTTATTATTATTATTATTATTATTATTATTATTATTATTATTATTATTATTATTATTATTATTATTATTATTCAGAAGATGAACTCTATTCATATGGAACAAGCCCACCAAAGGAGGCCACTGACTTGAAATTCAAGCTTCCAAAGAATGTGGTGTTCATTAGGAAGAAGTAAGAGAAAAGATATTTTGAGGAGAGTAACGATGCATTGATAGTAAGAATACAAAGATTGTTAAATTACGCAGGTGATTTTGCTAAGCATTCTCCTGCTTGATTGGCGACCTCCTCCCCATCCGTCTCTCTCCAGGTATATACGTATCTATTTATCTCGGTCTCTCCAGCACGAATTATTCTGCTCGAGAACAGAAGGTTTTATAGAGCAATATAAAACCAGGGCAATAAATTTACCCACGAAGGTACCCATAAAAGTTCATGGTGCCTTGTCGTGTTTAATGTATGAAAGTACGGTACACGATGAGTTCTCGAGTTCATAGTCTCTTCTCCTTTGTTGGACTTGGTGCTAATCTTTCTTATGATTTTTTCATTCACAACTCTTAGTCGTCAGTTGTATTTCCCTAAATGTTAAACGGTATGTATTTAACACGCTCAGAGGATTGAAGTTGTAACGGCAAAGAGCTGCTGTTCGTTCTTCGTGGGTCATTAATAGCCTACATTAATAATCATTACAGGTCTCAGTATATGAAATTGTTAAGAACGATGAGCCTTAAAATTGTGATATAAAAAGTAGATGCTAATTGAATATCCGTTAGGTAAATGATTGCGGTATTACTCCCAATTTCCCACGGTTATAATAGTGATCTATTTTATGAATTCATCTGAGATACTAAGTGCACCTTTAGCTATGAAAGAAAGCGAGTCACTGATAAAAGTCATGTGATTTGTTCATTACGGTGTCTCTTTTTATAAAAAAAAACAGCTGTCTGGAAAAGACTGATCATTCTAAACTGCAGTTCTTGATATAAGGGTCGAGGCCGTTTCGAGGCCGCCGTTCTTGTACGTATTTTAAGGATACCTAAATGTTGATTATTAAGAACTGAATGTAAGTGTCAAAATATGATTACGAAAGGTTTTCAGTTGTCACAGTCAAATGTCCTTTATCTGCTGGAGTATACGGTGGAGACATATCTTTGTTGTAAATAATTTGAGGACGCTAACTTTTGAAGGTACGAATATTGCTGCGGTTCGTTACTCGAAATATGGAAGGCTGAACATTTTCACTGGTGCATGCAATGTATTAACGGTATTAAAGACAACTCGCTACGAATTTTTTGTCATGAATTCACCATCAAACACAGTCATCTGGCGCAGTGTATGAGGCATCTAGGCATCTAGGTTGTGAGGAAGTTGCCTGCACGAAGGGTTCATTCACGATTCATCTGCGGGAGTGTGAATGTGTCAGTGTGAATGTTTCATTGATCGTTTTCTTTTGTTGTCTGTGAAAGTCTGCCCCCGCCCAACCCCCTCCTATATATGGATAAAAATTTGACGTCATTTTACAGTTAAAAAAAGAGCGGAAAGATTCCACCTTTGTGCAGCAGAATAAAGAAATAGAATAAAGAATAAATCACCGTAATTAAGTGAAACTGAAATGAAACGTAAATGAACATGACCACAGTCCGAGACCCCATATCACTTAAATTCAGAGAAGATGAAACTGTTTTGCTTGCATTTTCACCATAAAAGTGAAAGTGGGCGTCGTGCATGCGCCGAAAACAACACGGAGAGAGAGAGAGAGAGAGAGAGAGAGAGAGAGAGAGAGAGAGAGAGAGATGGGAATTGTAGTGAAAAGAGGAGAGACCCTGCAGAAGATTCTGAAAAACCTTTTTTGTTATTGAGATTAGCACGGGGGAGAGAGAGAGAGAGAGAGAGAGAGAGAGAGAGAGAGAGAGAGAGAGAGAGAGATGAGGTGGATGCGGACGTGCGACAGCGCATTCCCATTTATCCATTTGCAATTTCAATTCAGACCTAATCAGGGAAGGATGTGGCACTGGAATGCTTGCGGATATTACCCAAAACAGTTCCATAAGGCAGAGGAGAGCTGATGAGGCAGTGGGAATAAAAAATAAAAAGAAAGGAAGTGGAGGACTCTGATAAAAAGGTAAACAGAGGACGAACAGGTGATGAGGGATGATAATACGGATAACGATGGGAATGGTAAAAGTGTGAAGGTTGGGAAAGGAAAGGAAAGTGATTTGGAAGGAAAGAGTAATGAGAAATAGTAATTGATTAAGGAGTTTTTATTTAGGGAGGATTACTATAAAAACAGGAGGATGAAGAAAAGGAAAGTGGAAAGAGGAATAATATGAAGGAAGAGAGGAATGTGTAAGAGAATAGGGAGGAAGAGGAAGAGATATATACCTGTATAACGAGTCATGACCATATTGATTACCCAGCAGGAGCAAAGACTCATAAAAGGTCTCTTTTGAAAGCATATTGCAATAATGGAGAGCTGTTTATTTGAGTTTTCCTAACAGAAAATAGTCCATTGAAAATGTGCACCAATACTTTCTCAAATGTTCTTAAGGATATCATATGAATCATCATATGAAAGGCTTTTACAGTAAGCAGTAAGAAAAGTCATCATCTGCAGCAGTATTGAATGGGAACAGCAAATCACAGCAGGGATTTGAAAGTTATTAACTATGCAGTGCTGTGAAATAAAGATGGTAAAATATTATGAGTTTCTGTAAATATAATGAACTTAAACTCCAGCAAAACTTAATGTTTTTTTCTGAATTTAGATTTGAATTGCTAATCAGATAGCTGGAAATGTTAAGCTTTCTGAGGTTGGGATTTTATTTCCTAGTTTGACAAGAACGAACAGGATACTTACAATGGTACTGTAGACTGCTTCTAAATAGTCTTACAGCTTTTTATATATCCCCTCATGATGACGTTTATTTAAACTGTATTTTATCATACGATCTAGCTCAGGACTGAATTAGCCGAACTGAATGTCCAGTTGGCATGATTCTTGATGAAATGTCGTAGTGGAATGGAATGGAATGGAATATAGAGTTTAGGCCAAAGGTCAAGCTCTGGGACCTATGAGGTCATTCAGCGCTGGAAAGGAAATTGAGAGTAGGTAGCTTTGAAAGATGTAACGGGAGGAAAACCTCGCTGTTGCAATTTGAAATAATTGTCAGGAGAGGGTGGATAGCAAGATGAAAGAAAGGTAACATGAATGGAGGCAGAATAAAAGGAACAAAAGGGGTTGCAGCCAGGGGCCGAAGGCACGCTGCAAAGAAAGTTTAGTAATGCCTACAGTGCACCCCGTGAGGTGCACTGACGGCACTAGCCCCCCACGGGGGAAAGAAATGTCGTAGTCGGTTCCATATATTACTTTCTGAAAGCGTTTATTGGGAAACGGCTTTTAATCATTTGACAAAAGTGGTGACTTGTAAAGATGACATTTTGATGTTGCAGCCGTAAACGTCAGAGTTCATAAGCATTGAACTAGGAGAATATTGTTGAAGTTGCAGAAACTATCATGGTGACATATCTGATGCTAATAATTAAGAATGAAAATCTGATAGTTACTACCAATCTGATGGTTACTATCCGTGATTAACCTCCAAAATAGATAGTAATTCAAAGTGAACATCGTTCAGATCTGTCTGAAATTCAAATCCTACCAAAGACTAGGAATAAACTCATCCAACACCACAAGTGGAAGAACTTTTAATATTAGGAAAAAGCGTTCAATATGAAAGTAAATAATCTGGTGAACTGAAATAATCTGGTGGAATTAGAATATGGCTGTGAAAGTATACCAAGGTTTTTTGCATATTGACCTGCATTCGTCTGCTTTAAACAAGGTGCGTTGTGGTCCCCCTTTCTGGTATCTTCTCTTGCATAAATGCCCAAATATTGCAGGTTATACTGTCAGAAGCGAGCAGGCAATTTCTAGAACGGTGGCGCATTCATAAATTAATGCATAAAATACATATCCATATTCATTCAAATGAATGCTTCTTCCTGTCTAGCTGCGTTTTTTCTTAATATTAAAAGCTCCTTCACAAGTGGTGTTTGAGTTTATTCCTGGTCTTTGGTAGGATTTGAATTTAAGATAGATCTGAACGATGTTCTCTCTGAATTACCATCTGTTTCTGAGGTTAGTCAAGGATAGCAACCATCAGATTGGTAGTAACTATCAGATCTTCCTTCTTAAATATTATAGCAAAAATAAATTGGTTATTCAGGCACAGTGGTAGTCAGATTTGCCTCCCTAAATGTTACTATCAGTGGCATCGTCTAATTAAGAAATCATGAAGAAGAAAGACAAAATTCAATGAATATGAAATGGAAAGTCCTTTTCAGAAATGACTTGGATAACAACAGTAGCCATAACATCTTTCGTCATAAGAATTGCAAGAACAAAGACTGCAGCATAAATGTTACTGTTGATGAAGACGCCGTTAATAACAATAGCGCATTTTGTATGCTGGGAAATCTTTGAAGCAGGAAGAAGCAGGCCAGAGATAGCGTGAAGCATAAAATTAGCTTTCCAGGAATATGACCGGAGGAGAGACTTAGGTGAAAAGAAAACATTCATTTTTTTTTTATTTTCTTTGTGTGAAACGCAACCGGAACTGTGAGGTCCTTTACCTTACATGATTAGTATACGAATGACTTTAAAAATTGCATTGTTGTTTTCTGTTCTGTTCTCTTTATTTGTCATTGCAGTTGCTAGTATGAGAAAGGTAGCATGAAATTGCATGCACCATCTTTGTGCTAAGAATTATTGTTACTTTGTATTAAAAAAAATTAACATGATCAGTATGAATTTAGTAATATTATTACTGTCGTGTAAACATTTTCTTATAAACAGTTTAACATAGTCTACTTATATATATATATATATACACACACACACACACACACACACATATATATATATATATATATATATATTTTATACGTACACTGATTATACAGTAATACTGATTTATAAATACACAGTGATTATAGTTCTGATTTATAACAAGACAAGAAAGTTATCGCAGTAACAAAAGATCTCTTTACATTTGTAATTGCAAATGGCTAATTACCAAAACAGAGTTTGTCATCTTCCTTGACGTATCTTACGTGTCATAGATTCAATTTTATGAATAATCACTTAATCCTCGACGGGCTTGTATATATATTCCAGTCTCCTGCAAGATGGCCTGAACTGAATGAAGTCCATAATTGTAAATCTAGAACCCTTGATCTGGGCTTATGCTGAGAATTAATGTCCTAAGTAAGGATTGATTGATTGATTTATTTATGGCTGCTACAACTGACGCCACAACATCAAGGTTATTGACACCGGTCTAGGTAAGGCTGCTACTTCGATGTCATTTGTGAAATGACAGGCAGTTGTGAAAACAAGTTACTAAAAGTCTAAATTGATAATATAATTAGTATTCACAAAGTTATTCATTGTAACTGGTTCGTCATGTGTATATCTTGCTGATTGTTCTTGAGTGATGTTCATTTGAATCCAACTTATGACGGGTTAAGTCGAAAATGTTTTCAAAGTCTTGACAACAAGTATTTGAATATAATGTCCACTTCCCGTAGGGGACCTCATGCACCTCATGCGGTGCGCTGTAGGCATTACTCAGGTTCTCTGCAGCGTCCCTTCGGGCCCTAGCTGCGACCCCTTTCATTCTTTTTACTGTACCTCCATTTATATTCTCTTCATCTAACTTTCCACCCCCTCCTACCAATTGATTCATATTACAAGTGCGAGGTTTTCCTCCTGTTATATCTTTCAAACCTTTTTTGCTGTCAATATCCGTTTCAGTACTGAATGACCTCATAGGTCCCAGCGCTTGTCTTTGGGCCTAAATTCTATATTTTATATAATTTCCCTTGTTACATTAATGAAAAACAAAATTTTATACTGGGATAGACTAAGAATTTGGGATTAATTTATTAGTTTTGTATAGGAATTCGGGCAGTATTTTAATATTAACCATGTATGTGGTTTAACTGCATTTCCCCTAAGTCCCCCTTTTTGGATTTGTGGAGACTTGGGAGGTTGGTAGGGGGTTGAGGACACCATTTCTATGTGAAGGGAGGAGGGTGGAGGGTTGTTGTCAAGATGCTAGATTGTTGATCTTAATTAAGTGATTGAAAAGGCCACCTCCATGGTAAATTGAATTTCGTCGAGTCTTTTATGATTGCCAGTTTCGGTTCCAAAACCTAGTTACCTTACAGCTATCGAAGTTCAGAGAGCGCGATTAAAAGCGAAAGTCAACTAAAAAAAATTTAAACAAAGTCCGTATTATTTTTTTGTTTGATGGTCCAGACAGTGTATCCTTGCAGCATGGCGTGAAAACCATTGAAGTTTTCCATCTTTCTTTAGTTAGCTATTTAAGGTGAGATAGCTATTTAAGGTGAATGGCCTAGTAACACTTTTCCTGTAATTAATTCAACCTCTTGTTTGAAAAAGGTGTTGATACGTCATGGCAGACAATCTGTTTTGCTGTGCTAATGGATAACTCATTCACAGTCTCCCAAGTGCTTGAGCATTCCATTTTCATGAAATTATTGAAGAATCCATCAACAACAAATCAGAAAATTTTTTCCTTTTAGCAGAGGACTCGTCGGTGACAGACTAAAGGCGAATGATAATTAAGACCCCAAGGAATGACCTAATTTAAATCAGAAGCTCATGGTCAATGTGGAAAAAAGGAAAAAGCCCGTAGGGGGTAGTGCAGTCAGTGCACCTCATGCGGTTCACTGTAGGCATTACTTAAGGTTTTTTGCAGCGTCCCTTCGGCCCCTAGCTGCAACGCCTTTCGTTCCTTTTTCTGTATTTCCGTTCATATTTTCTTTCTTCCACCTTGCTTTCCGCCCTCTCCTAACAATTGATTCATAGAGCAACTGCTTTGAGGTTTTCCTTCTGTTACACCTTTCAAACCTTCTCACTGTCAGTTTCCGTTTCAGCTCTGAATGTTCTCGTACGTTCCAGCGCTTGGCCGTTTGGCCTAGATACTATATTAAATTCAGTTTAGTTCTATTCAATATGGGAAAAAGCTGAAGACATTATAAATCATATTTGCTATCCTTGATAATATAATCTCCAAGACTGCAGATTTAAATGGCTTAATCCGCAATCATGTGTTTGTGCTCTGTTACATAAATGGTTTATGCTGACAGCCTAATTGCGAATGTCATTTACGAAGAGTATGAAGTAATTTTCCTCCCATTATGAATAGCAGTTTCTTTCCTGTTATAATTGGATGCCATGAACTCGTCGCTGGAAGGGTCATTTACGGAGGGCTGGCTGAGATAGATTCTGCTTCGCAATATTCCTCTTCCGTCCGTTGCCCTGAGCTGGTGACTGAAAAGATCATCCACAAGGAAAGTCTGAAATTTCCAACTTTATTTTCCTTTGTGTATGCCCAGAGGTATGGTTTCCTTTGTGTATGCCCAGAGGTATATTTTCCTTTGCGTATGGCCAGTGGTATATTTTCCGTTGTGTATGCCTAGAGGTATATTTTCCTTTGTGTATGCCCAAAGGTATATTTTCCTTTGTGTATTCCTAGAGGTATATTTTCCTTTGTGTATGCCCAGAGGTATATTTTCCTTTGAGTATGCCCAGAGGTATATTTTCCTTCGTGTATGCCCAGAGGTATATTTTCCTTTGCGTATGCCCAGAGGTATATTTTCCTTTGAGTATGCCCAGAGGTATATTTTCCTTTGTGTATGCCCAGAGGTATATTTTCCTTTGCGTATACCCAGAGGTATATTTTCCATTGTGTATGCCCAGAGGTATATTTTCCTTTGTGTATGCCCAGAGGTATGTTTTCCTTTATGTATTCCTAGAGGTATATTTTCCATTGTGTATGCCCAGAGGTATATTTTCCTTTGTTTATGCCGAGAGGTATATTTTCCTTTGCGTATGCCCAGAGGTATATTCTCCTTTGTGTATGCCCAAAGGTATATTTTCCTTTGCATATGCCCAGAGGTATATTTTCCTTTGTGTATGCCCAGAGGTATATTTTCCTTTGTGCGTTCTTAGAGGTAAATTTTCCTTTGTGCGTTCTTAGAGGTATATTTTCCTTTGTGTGTTCTTAGAGGTATATTTTCATTTGTGTGTTCTTAGAGGCATGTTTTCCTTTGTGTGATCCTAGAGGTATATTTTCCTTTGTGTATGCCCAGAGGTATATTTTCCTTTGTGTGTTCTTAGAGGTGTATTTTCCTTTGTGTATGTCGAGAGGTATATTTTCCTTTGTGTGTTCTTAGAGGTATCTTTTCCTTTGTGTGTCCATAGAGGTATATTCCCTTTGTATGTTCTTAGAGGCATATTTTCCTTTGTGTTCCTAGAGGTATATTTTCCTTTGTGTATGCCCAGAGGTAAATTTTCCTTGTGTGTTCTTAGAGGTATAATTTCCTTTGTGTATGCCCAGAGGTATATTTTCCTTTGTGTGTTCTTGGAGGTATATTTTCCTTTGCGTATGCCCAGAGGTATATTTTCCTTTGTGTATGCCCAGAGGTATATTTTCCTTTGTGTATTCTTAGAGGTATATTTTCCTTTGTGTGTTCTTAGAGGTATTTTTTCCTTTGTGTGTTCCTAGGGGTATATTTTCCTTTGTGTATGCCCAGAGGTGTATTTTCCTTTGTGTGTTCCTAGGGGTATATTTTCCTTTGTGTATGCCCAGAGGTGTATTTTCCTTTGTGTGTTCCCAGAGTTATATTTTCCTTTGTGTATGCCTAGAGGTATATTTTCCTTTGTGTGTTATTAGAGGTATATTTTCCTTTGTGTGTTCTTAGAGGTATATTTTCCTTTGCGTATGCCCAGAGGTATATTTTCCTTTGTGTATGCCCAGAGGCATGTTTTCCTGTATGCCCAGAGGTATAGTTTCCTTTGTGTAGCCCAGAGGTATATTTTCCTTTGCGTATTCCCAGTTATCACCTCTTTGATCTCCCGAGCCCTTGAAAAAAAGGAAAAGTAAAAATTATATTAATTTTTATTAAGAAAATGTTCGAGTGGATTTACTCTTTTTCCAAAGCTGTTCAGAATAGCAGACTATAAAGCCTGATCTTTTGTAAACAACGAAGTATTTTTTTAGCAATTGAAAACGGGCGTGAAAATATCACGCCATTCCGACAGTATCTAAACATATTCTTTTAACTGTTCATTTTCCGTCCATCACAAGAATATCATTACGGCACCACCAGCCGCTTCGTCACTTGTCCGTTTACGTCATTCGATGACGTGGGGAAACGCTGGAAGCGTACTCGTCACCCACATTTATTATAAAAGAAATATATATTTAGATCTCTTCCTCAGCAGCAGCAGCAGTTAGTTACAAGAACGACGCCGAAGTTTCCTCTGTCCCATTCAGCTTGAAAATTATACGACGCGCTTTGGAAAAGCGGGAGATACTTTAATTGCTGTTCTCGGTCTGGCAACCTGTACTGTACTGTACTGTGCATAGACCCCGAAGGCGATAGGGATGGGAGGTCCTTGTAGCAAAGATGTTTTGTGTCTTTTAAAACTGGTATTCAGTCTCCTCTGATTTATATATATATATATATATATATATATATATATATATATATATATATACACATATACATACACATATAAGTATATGGGTGTGTGCATGTATGTACAGTATGTATATATATATGCACATGTGTATATGTACTATGTATGTATATTTTTTTAGATATTTCCTATATGAGACTCATTTATAACTTGTTTATCATTTTGATTTCATTTTTATTGTATTACGGCTTCAGTAACCTAGATCTTGTGACGCCAGTTTTAAAAGCCACAAATCAATCAATCAATCAATCTCCTCTGAAAATTTTTACTTTACCATAAAAATTGACAGTTCTGTCATCCAATTTTAATTCTTTATTCTGACCATTTGTCTATCTTTTATCTTTATAAAACGTTAGAGCTTCTGTTTGTCCAGAGTTCTTTTAACTCAGTGGTATGGTAAAAATACCATAAAAAAAACATACTCCTCTGACTTATTAGTCAGAGGTGTACTGTATTCCTTACATTTTGGCGAGGTTCTCTAACATTAGTTCACCGGTCTACGTTAGATCTCATTACTCTCTACTAGTGATTTGACTTCAGCATGACAAGTTTATCTAATGGACGGAATGGTCCCGGCTGCTAGAAAAGTGTATTCAGGGTTTTGAAACACTCACACACACACACATATATATGTGTATGTATTTATATATTTTTATATATATATATATATATATATATATATATATATATATATATATTATATATATATATATATATATATTGTAAATATAAATATATATATATAAAAATCCGCTAAAAGAAACTCTTCTCCTTCCCTGCTTTGGGTTGGTTTGAACCTTTGAAGGTCGGGGTAATAGGGGCTCAGAGAAAATATAATAGTTTGGGGACAGTAAACTGGCTTTGCACTGTTTTCTTTGGTACAGGGAAAGAAAATCGTTTTCTATGATATCCGGGTCGGCGACCTGGGTCAGGACATCGCCCCCCCCCTACCCCTGTCCAGAAGCAATAAAAGGTCAGGGCCAGGACAGCTCTCCCTCACACGCGCTCGCTAGTTTAAGCCAAGCAGTCACGCCTCTGCGGGCCGTTGCCCTTGCCCTCCTCTTCCGCTCGCCGCCACGTGGATCCCATCGCCGCCCTGTGTGCCCCGTGTTCCATTCCACGTGGCCTTAGAAGACTGCAAGGGGGATTGCAAGTCTTCCAAACGCGAGCTGACATTAAACGGCGGCCTTTTCATCATCCCAAGGGCGCCCTTTTCCGCCCCAATCTACGACTTGAAGAAATACCTTGGAGAGGGAGGCTACCATTTGTCCACGCTCCCACACGTGTTTCTCGGCAGAAGACGTCGTCATCCCTGCGCCCCTACAAATGTGGTAATGTACCCAAAACGAGTTGCTAGTCACGATTACGTAGCCCTTTTGCATTTATTAATCTCTGGGCCTATAACTTTGTGTTCCCTGATATTCCTTGGTTCAAGCCAGGCCCACGTGTTCACAGCTTCTTTCCTCTGAGTCACAAGTAACGCCTCGGGGAAGTCCTTGGCGCCTTCAGTGCACCCCGAGTAATTCAATCCCCAAATTCCAGCATTAGATGTGTAACGTGGGTCCAAATATCGTTTCAGAAAGACGCCTGTAGCAGAATTATCCTTGGTCCGTGTTCCTGTCATTCCCAAGCTCCCCCTTCGGGAGGACTTCTACGGCAGTAATTTACCGTATTTTCAGTTAATTTTCCTTTTGACCTTGTGTGCTATCAAATATAACTATTTTTATATCCACGTGTTTCACGCACTTCCCCTAGTGAAGAGCCCTCCGCTCCGTGTACTTCTTTTTTGTTTGTGTTTTATATGTCCTGGGTATCTTACAAGGCCATTTTCGAGTAAAGTAATAATTGTGAGTCATAAGATCCACCTGCACCAGGAAACATATAAAAATATGTATATATATATGTATATATATATATATATATATATATATATATATATATATATATATATATATATATATATATATATATACACACACATATATAATGTTAAAGGTTTCTTGAAAGGTCTTACCAGCAGTAATAACAATAATGAACTAATCACCCGTTAGACTTACAGCTAATTAACGCGATTGCACTAATTAATGTGATTGTATCTGTGCTGTTTGTTGAAGAACAATTCAGTATAATACATTCCTGAACGTCTCTGCAAATTTGAAATTATTATTATTTTTTTTTTGCTGGTGACTGCAATCTCCTTCAAGCAGGAGAAGAAAAATCGCGTGTGTCTCCAGCAAAGATTGTATTTTACGGTTAGTAAATGCTTTGTTTTTATTTCATACATTTTATTTTTGTAAATTAAGCCAATTGGTTGTTGTTGGAACCTTTTCTGGTGCATGATTTTCATTTTTTTTATCTATAGTCGGCATTGCTGACTATAAAAATGGTCCTGCTTGCGAATCATGCTCCGAAGGAAGGTTTGCCGAAAATTTTTATATGGAAATATAGAGATTTCTCATATCGCTAACCAGAAAAAGCACGTGTTCGTAGATGACAGATTATCATGAGAATAGTTATAGAGAATACAGGTATCTTCATGGGCACAAAACAGTTTTATAGTGGAGATATTGTTAGTGAGATAGAATAGAACCAGTCTTCAACGAAGTGTGAGAAATTATTTTGCGAAGTGACGAAAGCAAAACGATGATCTGTATTAGCTTTCATTGAGATCTGACTTTTCGAGATTTCAAAGTTATAGCCGCGGTCAGCAAGTCTGAACGTTGCTATATGATGCTTTGGCAACCTACCGATCAAAAATTCGGTCAGACGGTGTCCGCTGTTGTAGATCTGTACTGAAGGTCAGTTTTCTTCACCTTGCATTGTACGAAAATGCTCGTTAAATATGGGTTTGGGATGTCATGTGCGATTTCTTTATCATTCTGAGAAGGATATTAAATTTATGTTCGTAAAGGATAGGTGTAAGTATGCCCGCAGGACTCCGTTTGAATTAGTAGAAGTGGTTTAAATTTTTTGTTTCTTTCTGCCTTACTGTAAAAAAAAAAGGAATGATGCACTCTCATTCCCGCAGTGCTCATTTTCACTGGAATTAATCTTTCCCCAATTCGCTCGACGGTTCCAGAATGATGAATTATCGTTATAGCTAATAAATACAAACACCCAAAACCAATGAAAGAGTAGGAAACAAACACAGTGGTTAGAGTCGTCATGAAAAATCCCTTTTTCCATATTTTCCATATTAACCGCTATTACGGCCACGCTTACTGCTCTTTTATTTCCGTTTTTCAGGGGAAATATATTTTATTTGCGTCTTCATACTATACACAGACCTATTCCGAAGTAAGGTAAATCTGGGTACGATGCAATTTCATATATTCATAATTCTGTTTTGGTTTTTGTTTCTGCGCCCTCTCTTTACCGAGGAAAAATGATTAATATCCGGTTATAGCTGTGAAAAGCTTCGTGAAATTCAATGTTATTAATTTTAGTTGGAGTGTTAGGGTTTAAATAGACGTTGTCGTGAATTTTAGCGTTTAAATAGTCGTTGTCATGAATTTTATTTTTCTGGTTTTTGGAATTTTTCGTTTATGTTGGTATTAGAAATATGCTTTGCTCTCTGTGTTCTTGCTGACGTACATTGGAGTTATAAGTCACTGAGTCCTTTATTTGGACGCGAGGAATGCATATGATATTTCCCATAGGGGGGTTAGTGCCTTCAGTGCACCTCATTCGGTGCACTGTAGGCATTACTAAAGGTTCTTTACAGCAACCCCTTTCGTCCCATTGACTGTACCTCGTTTCATATTCTTATTCATCCATCCTACTTTTCACCCTCTCCTAACAACTGATTCATAGTGCAACTGCGATGTTTTCTTCCTGTTACAACTTTCAAACTTTTACTGTCAATTTCTGTTTGAACTCTGGATGACCTCATTGGTCCCAGTGCTTGGCCTTTAGCCTAAATTTATATTCAGTTCAATTCATATGATATTTACACCGTAACAGAAAGTTAGTCGAAAGGAAATCGTGTATATTGAAAGTTCTTAAAAGAGCGTTTATGTTTTGCGTAGAAGTTAAGTATATCTTAGTTTAACCAGACCACTGAGCTAATTAACAGCTCTCCTAGAGCTGGCCCGAAGGATTAGATTTATTTTACGTGGCTAAGAACCAACTGGTTACTTATCAACGGGACCTACAGCTTATTGTGGACTCCGAACCACATTATGACGAGAAATGAATTTCTATCACCAGAAATAAATTCCTCTAATTCTTCATTGGCCTGTCGGAGAGTCGAACGCAGGGCCAACAGCGTGCTAGCCGAGAGCTCTACCCACCCGTCCAATGAAGAACTCATTTAGGTGATATCGAACTCCTATGGACATGAAACATGAACCGTATGTATATCTGTCTCACAGTGGGGCTCTCTTGAATTAAGGCAGCCTCTACACCTTTCATTTTGGAGTATCTTAATTAAATCTCTCTCTCTCTCTCTCTCTCTCTCTCTCTCTCTCTCTCAAAAAAAAAAAAAAAAAAAAAAAAAAAGACCTTTCCTCCGTCAGAATATGTCGCTTCCAGGACATAAACTGTCCATTTTTTTAATATGTAACTCCAAAGTTCTAGATCACTTAAGTAAGTGCACATTTGAAATGCGAATGATAATCACTTACTGACGAAAGTGATTACAGTAATGTACAGATATATAGGACATGATATATATAAATATTACAATAAAATGCATGCAACACTTTCATCAAGACTTCTGATATTTTACCAAGTATTGCATCGAAACAAGTGTGGAAGAGCCATGATTACTTCCTCGCTTCTTTGTGATGACAGTCATGAAGAATAAAAAAAAAAAATGTTAGTCTTTACATTAGCTGCAACATATTTCGTTCTCTCTATTTTCTCATAAATCTTTGTATTATCAGTCCGAGAGCAGTCCGAGAGCCATTGCGTTCTATTTCAACGACTAGCATCGTAATTTATAGTTGGCGAACCGATATTGAAAATATATAATCAACGACGAAGACCGAAGGGTCTTTTCGTGTGTGTCCCAGTTCTATGCCTCCGTTGTATCAGAATTACTAATTATGAGTGTCAGAATTTTTCCTTCTGAATATTGGATCTCTGCCACAGGCTTCAGAACAGAACAAAACCTTTAATTACGGACATAATAGGGATTATTGGATATACCGCCGGGCTATTACTCTGGGGAATTTCGAGACTTCACCTTATTAGATGAATTAGAATTCTCTCTCTCTCTCTCTCTCTCTCTCTCTCTCTCTCTCTCTCTCTCTCTCTCTCTCTCTCTCTCTCTCTCTCCCCAGCTCATATTCGGGGTCTCTTGGTTACTCCGTACACAAGATCTTGTCACATTCCTCTGTGTACCAGTGGTAAGTCTGACCGGAGAAGTAATGTGTCAAGGCAGTTTGTCTCTGAGAGATCTTTCACAAGAAGTGTGAGGAAACCTAGTAATATCCTGTGTCGAGGTGTTAATGAAGACCTATACATTTTTTTAGTAAATTGTTGTTTTCATCTTGTCTCCGGAAGACGTTTTATTTCTGTATTTTATAATTTGTTAATTTTTTTTTTAGACTGTTTCATCTTTCAGGTTTTCTTACAAACATTCTTGAAAACTGCTGTATCGATCTCTTGAACGTAGATTAAATTTTTTTTCCTCCGCAAATCTTTCTCAATTCTTCGTCAGTAATTTAGAGAATTTTGACCTTAGAATTGCCTAACCCTTTTATTTACTCTTCGTAAGGATTATATGACATTCATCCTATGAAAACACGACTTTGTGAAGTTCAGTATTTCTGCCTGTCTTCGAAAATAGGGAAATGAGAGTAAAAAGGCCTCTTTTTTTTTTTTAATAATTAACTTGCCGTTTGAGAGGATTACTGGAATACTCTTTAGTGCTTTCTATTCATATTTACCTAGAATAATTCGTAAGCCAATTTCCCCAATGCTGCGATAACGTTTCATGCTTTTTTGTTAACAACCATTATATATATATATATATATATATATATATATATATATATATATATATATATATATATATATATATTATGTATATGTACTGTATATATAAAATATATATATATATATATATATATATATATATATATATATATATATATATATATATATATATATATATATATATATATATATATATATATATATATATATATATATATATATATATATATGCATGTATGTATGTATGTATGTGTGTATATGAAAAGGTAATATAAAATTAGTGTATATAAAGAATGTTACAAACTCATTACCACAAAGATCTTTTGACGTAGTTGATAGAAAGCCATTGGTAACTTTATACACATTAGAGAATAGCTCATCAAGAAGAGTTTAGATGACCCAAATACGTGGATGCGTCTTTTTGACCATTGCTAATTAATTAGCACTTCAGTGAAATGCTTTTAAAAAGAACAAACAGAAAATCAAGTGACACAAGAATTTCACCCAGCTGACTCTTATAGACCTGACGAGTGGCATGTTGCGTCACTCTTCTGGGTAAGGGAAGTTATAAAACGTAGTGACATTCATCAAATTATTTACGCATTTCAAGGCTTTTAATGTGTTTTGGATCTAATGGCTTACAGAGCGCATGGCCAATGACGCAGCCGCTACGAATGTAAGCGGTAATTAATCAAGCGATAATGAAAACCATGAAATTGAAATGATGTCACTTACAAATTTTATTTCTGACGCTAACGCTAAAACCTTCAAATTAGATGTTGAACACTTGCGCGAAGTCAGTTCAGAGTCTGATAGAAAGGTATGATTCTAAATTTATCTAGGTAAGCTTTGGGCAAAGTTTTGTCAACAAAGTAGGGTCCTCTCGTTTTCACTCTTCTAGAGGGATCCATATTTTGATTAAGTCTTGTAGTTTGCGTGTGAAATATTAGCTGTGGCTAAATTTACACTTGACTGGAAAGGAAACATTCACGCTTACACACAAACCGTTTCACGATTCATAATCGCATCCTCAAGGCTATAATAAAGATACAAACGAACGTAAAACCAAGCACTGCATAATCCATTAAAATTACGCAATATTTAATCAAATTTAATGAACATCAGCATGTAGAAAGCTTGAAAATAATTTATGAACATTTTAAAACAGGAAATTATACTAAACATTAAAAATATGTACAAAATATCTATAAGATTCTAAAAGCATTTTAAACTATTGTTTAAAATGCCAAGGAAAATGCTAAATGCTAGGTTCATGGAGGTACCATCAGTTTCGACAGCACCAAAATTGAAAATGTTTGCCAGCTTCCCTTTTTTACATGATGACCTTTTCAGGAAAAAGTTCCTGACAATAATAAAAAAAAAATTCCCAGCCCTAAACCTTAAAATAGTTCCAAAAAATCCATTAACGATCGGATCCCTGTTCAGAATGAAAGACCGCCTTAGTCCTCTTCTAAAATCTAATGTTATTTATAAATATACGTGCCCGAGATGTGATCATGGGACTTATGTGGGTTGTACGAAGAGGCTACTCAAGGTGAGAATAGATTCCCACAGGGCGTAAGTTTTAGAACGGGCAGTAGATTATCAAATCCCGAACAGTCAAATATTAGGAACCATTCTAGGTCATGCAAAGCATACATTGAAGATAAGGACTTTGCAATTATAGGTCAAGTACATAATGAAAACGACCTAACAATCTTGGAGTCCATTATGATAAAAAAGATAGTTCCGTCTTTAAATATGCAATCCTCCTCTGTACAGTTGTTTATTGCCTAAGGTGCGTTGTTTGTTTTTACGAAACTCTTTCAGTCACTGCCCGTCCTTTGCGAGGATAAGGTACAGAATAGCCTTAAAATTTTTTAGTGTTTTAAATGTTTTAAATATTTTTACTGTTTTTAGAATCTTATAGATATTTTGTACATATTTTTAATGTTTAGTATAATTTCCTGTTTTAAAATGTTCATAAATTATTTTCAAGCTTTCTACATGCTGATGTTCATTAAATTTGATTAAATATTGCGTAATTTTAATGGATTATGCAGTGCTTGGTTTTAAGTTCGTTTGTATCTTTATTATAGCCTTGAGGATGCGATTATGAATCGTGAAACGTTGGCAAAATAAATGTACCTGAGTACCACGCCTTTCCCTATGCTTCCCCTGGTGAGATGTGCCTAGAGCTGCAGCTCCGTCTTCTAAGGATATATATATATATATATATATATATATATATATATATATATATATATATATATATATATATATATATATATATATATATATATGTATGTATGTATGTATGTATGTATGTATATATGTTGAGAGAGAGAGAGAGAGAGAGAGAGAGAGAGAGAGAGAGAGAGAGAGCGAGAGAAATAATATTCCTCCTTTATCGAACTACGATATCTAACTTGAACTTTCTTTAGAGTTCTTATCAGGTATATAAATGTGCTTCATCATTTTTTTACCAAATAACTTGCAAAATGGGAGAGTCCTGAGTGTGTCCTTTTCTCTCGAATTAAGGTGTCCACGATGAGCAAAATGGACGTTTTCCTCAGTCTGTAAAAGAAGAGAAAATGCAATAAAAAGCCAATTCCAGTGCTGACTATTTTATTAACAGACTGATTTGGGAAACGAAGATGTAGGACCCTCAAAACTAATGTCAGATATCACATGGTCCTTCATGAATATAAACCCCATAGGGGGGTAGTGCCGTCAGTGCACCTCACGTAGTGCACTCTAGGCCCCTAGCTGCAACCTCTTTCACTCCTTTTCCCGTGCCTCCGTTCATGTTCCCTTTCTTCCATCTTGTTATTCACCCTCTCTAACAGTTGTTTCACAGTCCAACTGCGAGGTTTTCCTCCTGTTACACCTTTCATACTTTCTTGTTGACAATTTCTCTCTCAGCGCTGAATGACCTCATAGGTCCCAGCCCTTGGCCTTTGGCCTAAACTCTACATTCTATTCTGTTCTGTTCACGAATATAAATAACTTCAAAAGCAGGAAGAGATGGCAAAGGAGGAGCATTGACACAGAACCGAACACCTCAGGTAAACTGAAGTCATCTCCTTTATCAGGGTAAGAAAAGCCTTAATTAGATTGAGCACCCAATATTGATTAACGGCCCGGCACAGCCACCGGGGTACTTGCGGGAGGAATAAGAAGGAAAATCGGGGAGGGAAAGCGAAAACAAAAAAGAAATATTGTGGGAAACAAAGAACTTGGAAATGAATGGCTGGAAATAACGACAAAATGGAAATAATGATTTAATTGTACGATTTTGGATTTCTGTGGGGTGTGTTGTTAGAGAGTATGTAGGTTGGGGTACGCTGTCAGAGAATATATACAGTAGATTGGAGTATGTTGTCAGAGAGTATCTATAGGTTGGGTCATGCTGTCACAGAGTATTTAGATTGGGGTATGCTGTCAGAGAGTGTATAGATTGGTGTATGCTGTCATAGAGTTTATGGCTTGGGGTATGTTGTCAGAGAATATGTAGATTGGAGTATGTTGTCAGATAGTATATAAAGTTTGGGGTATACTGTCAGAGAGTATATAGATTGGGGTATGCTGTAAGAGTGTATAGATTGGGGTATGCTGTCAGAGAGTATATAGATTGGGGTATACTGTCAGAGAGTGTATAGATTAGGGTATGCTGTCAGAGAGTGTATAGATTGGGGTATGCTGTCAGAGAGTTTATGTATGTTGTCAGAGAGTATATAAAGTTTGGGGTATACTGTCAGAGAGTATATAGATTGGGGTATGCTGTAAGAGAGTGTATGGTTTGGAGTATGCTCTCTCTCTCTCTCTCTCTCTCTCTCTCTCTCTCTCTCTCTCTCTCTCTCTCTCTCTCTCTCTCTCTCTCATTTAGGCAAACATACTTTTCAAAATACTTCATTTGGAAGATTCAACGGAAAATTGAAATGTTAACGCTTTATTAAGTACACCCATTGTTATTTTGCTGTCAAAAGATTTAAGATTTTGGGTATGCTTATTTATGCCAGTTAAAGACAAGGACGCAGCCTAAAAGACATCAGATTCAAAGAGAAATGGAACACAATAATAGGCTACAAGCAAAACAAACAAATAATAAAACAAACAAACAGGTAATTGAAGAAAGAACGACTGAAACGGTGTTTTATTACTATTGCATTGTTATTGTTATTATTATTATTATTATTATTATTATTATTATTATTATTATTATTATTATTATTATTCAGAACATGAACCCTATTCATATGGATTAAGTTAAGTATATACAAGCCCACCACAGGAGCCACTGACTTGAGATTCAAGCTTCCAGCGAATACAGTGTTCATTTGGAATAAGTAACAGGAGGTAATAGGAAATACAGACAGAGGTATTTTATTAGAAAAACAGAAATAAATGAACAAATCAATGAATAGAATAACAGGGGAAAGGAAAGTGGACCAACATTTTCCAAATATATCTCCATTTATTCCGCACCCTTGTTGCTTACAGAGGAAATACAAAAATACAAATTAAAACCATACCCCAAAAAAGGTTCGCTTTCGCCCTGCCCATGCGAATATGAGGAGGTATATTCCTCTACCTCTGGCACCCGTCGAGACTAAATACGGGTTCGGCCGCCAAACTGATACTGCTGGACGGTATAGAGTTGGGGAGTTATGTTTTCCTTTGCCAGCTTTTGCGAGCGGACGTTTTTGTTTCATAATTTGGTTCCGCTAGAGTCACTGGGCTCGTCCACACTTTCATTCCACCGTTTTTAGTTCACTTTTTTTCAGTCTTACTGTTTTAGTTGTTCTTTAATCTTTTATATATTGATATAATTTTCTTGCTGTTATTTTTATGGTTTACGAAGTGGTTTTCAAAACCGTGATTAATTAAGGAGTCACTGATTGATGTTCTCTTTAATTTTTATTGTGAAAAAATTTTTCCATAATCTGAGGGAGGCAAGTAATTTTCAGGCAAGAATATTCAAGAGTAACTTAGAGTGAATAATAAGAGATGAGCGTTCATTAAAATTGAGATATTCGTGCACATTTTGTAGTATGTCGCAGACTCAGACAAATGGGAGTGTGTGACTATTTCTCAGTATGATAATTGAATTACCATATTAACAGTAGTTCTTGATTGGAATTAGTTACTACAGGAATATTATTTGTGCAGCGCTTCTCAGGCTTGTATACTAAGCCCTTTACATTTCTATATATACTGTATATATATATATATATATATATATATATATATATATATATATATATATATATATATATATATATATATATATATATATATAATATAAAATAGTTGTATTCTTCTCAATCACGAAGATAAAATATCACGATGTACTCCACAATGAAAACGAAGGAGAAACCGGAGGAAAAAGGAAATAGAGTTCTTAATTTGTCCGAACAGCTTCGCCTTCCATCAAGCCTCTTCCGGGGAACTTTATTGACTAATTGGTTTAAGAAAAACATATACTGGACATATGTTTACATTTGACTTCAAGACTTACAGAAAACATAAACAACTACAAATGGTTAACGGTGCTTACAACTGTTACAGGATAATATGAAATATAAATTGTCTAGTACACAGTTCATCCAACAGAAAAGGTTAACAGCATAATGAGGCATCATTAGACTGTTAACCTTTTCTGTTGGACGAACTATGTACTAGACAATTTATATTTTATTATCCTGTAACAGTTGTAAGCACCGTTAACCATGTGTGGTTGTTTATGTTTTATGTAAGTCTTGAAGTCAAATGTAAACATATGTCCAGTATATGTTTTTCTTAAACCAATTAGTCAATAAAGTTCCCCGGAAGAGGCTTGATGGAAGGCGAAGCTGTTGGGACAAATTAAGAACTCCATTTCCTTTTTCCTCTGGTTTCTCCTTCGTTTTCATTGTGGAGTACATCGTGATATTTCATCTTCGTGATTGAGAATACAACTAAATACTATAATGTCCATGCGCAATCTTCAGGCTTTCCTCGATCTTTTATCTCATCATCGGACTGTTGTGTTTGACTTCAAGAGGGCACTGGTGGGTGCTCATAAAGCAAAATTACAGATGAAGTTCCTCCAAGACTGTAAGAGTGAATGTGTGGTGCCAGATTCCTTGATGACTAAAAGCATGAGAGCCTTGAATAATTATAACTTCGGTAAATTGGAAAACATCATCCTGAATTTCCATATCAACAGTGCCAGAGAACCCACAAAGCAACGTATCAAAAATGTTCAGCCTATCAGAATTGACTTCTATGGAGACATACCTCAGGAGTGGCACCGCGGCCTCATGAACTGGATATATAATCGTCTTAGAAGAGCAAGAGCGGAAATACAGACCATGCAGAAGAGGAAACTGGAGTCACTAGTCAACCATTCGACGTGGGAAGAGATGGGAGATGTATCCAATTTCTGCAGCCTTTCATCTAGGCAGCTATCACTAAATGAGAAGACAGCGTTAAGTTTGGGTATAAAGTTTAATAACCCTACAAAGAAGCCCGACATTGTAAATATCTTCAAGAGTTTTGTGCAGAACGAAAAATTAGTATAATATAATTCCAACGAAAATAATATTTTGAGCATAGCCAAAGGCATAGTTTATGGGGATTACAACAAGCAAACCAATTTTAATTATTTTCCTAAGAGATTCAATGTAGCTCTGAAATCCTTAAAAGATGATGATAATCTATATATCACCAAAGCCGACAAAGCAAGTGTTATTGTCATTCTTGATAAAGAAATGTATTTAAATAAGATGAATGGTTTGTTAAGCGATACCAGTACATATGAACATTTGTTATCTAACCCATTAGAGAGAGTTAAAAGTGAATTTCACAAACAAATGAAAGTAATTTTTGGAAAAGGTTTCAGGATATGATTGGCAGGTTTCGTTCATATAATGCAAATCTACCCTATATGTACGGTAACGTAAAGACCCATAAACCCAATTATCCTATGAGACCTATAATCAGTACAGTTGGTAGTGCCACATATGCTTTGTCTAAATTCCTTGTCTCATTGTTACAGCCGTTAGTTGGTACAATTTCCAAGTCCCATATAAATTCTGTGGATTTTGTTAATAAACTGCAAAAATGTAAGCTTACGGACGATGAAATTATGGTTAGTTTCGATGTAACTAGCTTGTTCGCTTGTGTACCCGTTAATGATGTCCTGGATTTTTTAAAATGTGAGCTAGATAAATATGTTTTTACTTTACAATTGATTAGACTTTGCGTAGTAGATACTTGCTTTGTTTTTAATGGTGAAGATTTTAGACAGAAATTTGGTATGCAGATGGGGAATTGCCTTTCACCTGTTCTTTCTAAAATTTACTTGGAATTTTATGAGAGTGGGAGGCTGGCTAATTCCATTTTACCCGACAGCATACTTTGGTTCCGCTATGTTGACGACATATTTAGTATTTGGAAAATTCACTTGGACATAGACCTCACATTAATACACTTGAATGGGTTAGTACCTTCGATCCAATTTACTGTTGAGAAGGAAGAAAATAAGAGTATAGCTTTCTTGGATGTTAAAGTCATTAGAAATAAGAATAAAGTTTAAAGTACACCGAAAAGTTAGCAACAACAATCTGATTATCAATGTGGGATCTTTCCACAGTAAACAAGTAAAACAGTCAGGTATAAGATCTATGTTTTTAAGAGCTCTTCATCTAGTTAGCCCTGAGTTCTTTGATGACGAGATAGATTATATATATGGATTAGGTCTTAAGCATAATTTTACTTTACATGATACAGATGAGTGTTTCTCACTAGCCAAAAAATCTTTTTATTCCACGAGGGGAAATAGGAATTTGAATAGCAATATACTGTGTTTGCCATACATGCCAGCCTTCGATCATATTATCCACCCACTTAAATTATTAAATGTGACTGTTGTTTTCCTATCGCAATACCATTGGCAGAACTTTAATAAGAAACAGCCCTGTATGCGACAACGGGGTAGTACACAAAATTCCTTGTGGTTGCAATAAATTTTATATTGGACAATCAGCAAAAACTGTTCAGAAACGAATTACACAACATAAGTATAGTATCGCTGCTGATCAAAGAAACAGTGCCATTAGTAAACATGCTGGAGAATGCTTTTATCTAATTCAGTGGTCTCAAGCAAGAATCTTGTTCAGAAACAATAATTTTATAGAAAGAAATATAATAGAAACGGCATGTATTCAGTATAGTGAAAACAATAACTTCAATGGCAGTATAGGCTTATTCAAGATAGACCCGCTATTTCTACATATCATGAAAAACCAGTACAAATTATGTAATACGTTGACTTAGGTATTCACTTAATTACCTGTTTAGCCTCATTAGACTGTTAACCTTTTCTGTTGGATGAACTGTGTACTAGACAATTTATATTTTATATCATCCTGTAACAGTTGTAAGCACCGTTAACCATTTGTAGTTGTTTATGTTTTCTGTAAGTCTTGAAGTCAAATGTAAACATATGTCCTGTATATGTTTTTCTTAAACTGATTAGTCAATAAAGTTCCCCGGAAGAGGCTTGATGGAAGGCGAAGCTGTTCGGACAAATTAAGAACTCTATTTCCCTTTTCCTCTGGTTTCTCCTTCGTTTTCATTGTGGAGTACATCGTGATATATACAGTATATATATATATATATATATATATATATATATATATATATATATATATATATATATATATATATATATATATATATATATATATATATATATATATATATATATACTAAAAGGACCTCATTCAAACTGGATGGTATCCAGATACTTGATAATGTGGACTGTTTGTCCAAGAAAGCTTGTAACTTTTTTATGAATAAAAACTCCGTTAGATACCATCCAGTTTGAATGAGGCCCTTTTAGTAATTCTACTAATGCACAGAACAATTGTGTATGTGATAAAGTTAATATATATATATATATATATATATATATATATATATATATATATATATATAAAATTTATAATATTTATATACTTTATGCCCTAAAAAGAGTTCAGAGGTCTGGTTAAACAAATCATTTATAACTAAATATACTTTATGTATAAAAGAGTTAGATATATATATATATATATATCATTTATAATAATATATATATATATATATATATATATATATATATAATTTATTTATTTATTCGTATAGAAAACAAGATGGTTACTTATGCTGGTAATGCTATGCTATTTACACTGATCACATCTGATTGTCAACCCAATGTTGGTGATTCTGTAAACTCGGATTTATCTACAATAATTCATGGTGAAATTTACGGGAGTGAAGTTGATCCCCAAGAAATCTATAAAAAGTATGATTGTTAGTAGGTCCACAACATTCGATCACCACAACCAAGATCTTTGTAACAAAAATTCTTATATGATTGTATGCAGCTAGTTTCAAATTCTGTGGGATTCGTGGTCGCAAAGATCTGTCCATCGTGAGTATCTGTTTTTATTCTTTGGAAAAGCAGACGAGTATAATTAGTTACCACAAAAAATATATGCATAAATTCTTTATAACTCTCTTGCTGCACATTTACAGGTTTGATTCCACGCACTTTCATTCTGCGAATGGTTTTTTAATGCAGATATAAAATTAGAGAACTAAAATGGGTAATTCGTTTTGGAAAACCTCAAAGCAGTAATGTTGGAACATGAACTGTTTTAATTTTAATAAAATAAGTTTTTAAAAAAATTATTCCTTTTGCAGAATTACTAATGGTTTTGCAGACTTTTATATGAAAGCTTCATATAATGTGCTTTGCTTCTTAATTTTAAGTTAATGTAATACGTTGGTCACTGCATTATGAATGATGTGATATAGATGGAAAATAAGAGCAAAAATGAAGAAATACTTTTTAGATGGAAAGTAAGTAAAAATGAACAAATACAATTTTTTTGCTGCAGTAGCAACTGCAACTCATAATGAAATTGGGTCGGAAACGAAACGAAGAGCAATTGGCTGATTGAAGTAGCATTCTCTCTCTCTCTCTCTCTCTCTCTCTCTCTCTCTCTCTCTCTCTCTCTCTCTCTCTCTCTCTCTGGAGGAGAATATTGGGTTTGCCCCAGTGTTGTTACTGCATTATAACTCACAAATTCACCAGAATTAAAAGCATTCAGCCTAATAGAGATACTAACAGAAAAAGTTTTAAAAATAATTGTATTCCCAACTTAGGGGTCAACTATCCAGAATCCGAATAATGAATAATGTAGTGTAAGTGAAGACTTCCCAGGGGTAGGCGTGAATGTTATATATGCAGTATCATATGCACTCGTTACTCAGCTGTAATTAGAGAAAATTACAGTAAAACAATAACGGAAAGTACCAGCAAAGGTTCACTGACATCAGTGTTTAATTTTGTTATATGAAAAGCTGTTATACTCGATAACTGACGAGAGGTCTTGAAGCGAGAGCATCAATTCTGTGTGATTTAAGCTTTCAAATGCTTTCAAAATCAAGAAGACACTGGAAAAGAGCATCTTAATATATTTTCCGCCTCAGAAGATAGCAAATGCAGTACTGGACTTGCTACGTCATTCTCTATATTTCAAACGACTGACAATTTACTGTCTTTACCGTTCGTAGTCCTGAAGAGAGCAAAGCCACAGAGAACGGGAAAAAGAGAACAAAGCCACAGAGAATTGGAAAAAGAGAATGGGAAAAAGAGCTTGACTAACTTCAGACGAAAGAGGAAATAGGCTACCACGTTATCGAATGTTAATCTTATGTTGAGTTGGTGGTCTCTCATTGTTCCACCCCCGTAGAGGAGTATTGCCGTCAGTGCACCTCACGTGGTGCACTGTAGGCATTACTCAAGGTTACTTAGGTTCTTTGCAGCGTCCCTTCGGCCCCCAGCTGCAACCCCTTTCGTTCCTTTTACTATACCTCCATTCATATTCTTTCTTCCATCTTACCTACTTCCATGTTACCTACCTTCCACCCTCTTCTAACAATTGTTTCATAGTGCATCTGCGAGGTTGTCCTCTTGTAACACCTTTTAAACCTCATACTTTCAATTTTCCTTTCAGCGCTGAATAACCTCATAGGTCCCAGCGCTTGGTCTTCGTCGTAAATTGTGTATTCTATCTATCTATCTGGAGTCTTAATCTGTTTCCATTTCCATTTCTCCCAAATAGCAAATGTTGAAATAGATCTTCCATAGTTGTCTATGTTGTCACAGAGGTAATTGAATAGTCCCAGTTAGAAAGGAAACGGCAGTCCATGTTAGTCAGTCTATTAGAGGCTGTTAGCTCCAACGTTGTGTTTTATTCGTTTTCTCTTCCTCTTGCGGTTTAATACCAGAACGCGAACGAAAAAAAAAATCTTTTTTTTTATAGTGTTATTTCCAGTAGTGTTGTTTCCAGTACAGCGCAGCCTCCTCGTATAGGGAACAGGTGTTCAATTACAGTGGAATACACGGCGTACAAATTGTTTACCATATTGAAAAATTTAGTTGCTATAATATGAATGTACACGTTTAATAAAAACCCCCGCCAGATATATCCTACCCAAACGGCGTTTAGGGTGATTGCAGTGTGTAGTTATTGCGGACGTCGATTCTGCAGTGCGGGGAGTCCCTTCATAAGCTGTCAAGTGATT
>NC_089799.1:7386342-7488842 GCF_040412425.1 Macrobrachium rosenbergii
AAATCAAACTAAGTCTATCAGAATATGTGTGATGTATCAAAAATTAAACTAGAAATATTCTAGATTACAAGGGCATCACTCCATCAAAAAAACTCTAACTGTTTCCCTGGTCTTAATTCACTTTAGCAAAACTAAAAGAACAAAACATGTTTATCACTTTGCCTTATGCACACACAATCAGTCCTATTCACTGGTGATCAATAAATGAAACACTTTTTCTAAAAATGTTAAATACAAAAATTTATTTTTAAATTCAAAGTTTATAACTAGAATTCACAATTAATTAGAATTCACAATCTGAAAAATTTATTATTACTCGAAAATAACACAACACTCAATTAATTCTTGAATTAAATTATGAAACAAAACTAATTCACAAAAACTTTATCAAGAATTTAAATTAAGCAAAATTTAAACTATCAAGAATTACTCAAGATTTAAAAAGAAAATCTTAATAAATGAAATCAAGTATGCAATGTTAAATTACGTATGCAATGTTAAATTATGCCAAGGAATATTTAAAATGCTATGTAAATAAATGTTACATCACAAACATAAAAAATGTGAAAATATAAAGAGATTGTAAATAGAAAAACATACAGAAATACACATAAGATTTATCAATAATGATTTCACTTGTTCAAAATTTCCTAACTTATCATACCATGGTATTAATAAGTAAAATTCACATTAACTTACACAAAATTGTGAAAACCTCTGTAAATCACTTGCTGCAGGTGCGTTACACAAAACACACTTTTTACCAGGCGCCGTTACAAACTAAATCATCATCATCATCATCTAGGTGCCATATCCCCAAGGACGTCGGCAATCATGGCTCGCCACTCCTCTCTATTTCCGGCTCTCTGCAGCAACTGAGCTGCAGACATTCTTCCTCCAGTCATTCTCACCAATCCATCCATATATTTTTGTCTAGGTCTTCCTCTTGGCCGACTTCCATTGATTTTACCAGTGAGAGAGAGATGTTCTAGTTCTTGTCTTCTCACTATGTGACCCCAAACTGCATTTGTCTACCTCTCACTGAAGCCAAAGTTCTCTCTCAATGCCTACTCTCTCTAATACCTGCTCATCAGTTTTCCTTTCTGTCCATGATGTTTTCAGCATCCTTCTCCAAAACCACATTTCTGCAGCCTGTAACCTCTCCTCATCTGCCTTCCTCAAGGTCCAAGTTTCACAGCCATACAACAATACAGACCAAACAAAACATTTCACAAATCTTCTCCTAAGATTCATCGATATTTTGAGTTGGTGACTAATCTCTTTATCTTACCAAATGCATCTTTTGCCATGGATATTCTCTTCCTGATCTCTTTTTCGCATTTTCCATCACTTGTGACAGTGCATCCTAAATAATTAAAACTATCGGTTTGTTTAACTGTTTCAGCATTAATTCTTATATCTGTTCTTGGGGATTTCATCTTTGGAGATAACCATAACTTCTGTTTTCTTAATATTTATTGACAGACCTCTTTCTCTGCTTGACTCGTGTAAAGTACTGACTAAAGCTTGAAGTTTATCATGAGAGTCTGCAACAAGTGCTGTATCATCAGCATATCTGATATTATTAATATTGACTCCTCCAACCTTAATTCCTTCCATATCTCTGAGATCTCTCATTATCATTTCACTATATAAATTGAAGAGATCAGGTGATAACACACAACCCTGTCTTACACCTCTCTTGATGTGCTGAGTCTCTGATTCGTCATTTTCTACTTTCACTGATGCCTCTTGATTCCAATATAAATTCTTTATCAATCTTAGATCTTTCCCATCGATATTTATCTGTTCCAATATCCTTATAAGGTCTACATGTCTAACCCGATCAAAAAGCCTTTTCATAGTCAACAAAACAAATATATAGATCTTTTTCACTTCTATTGCTCTCTCCATCAACATTCTCAAAATAAAAATTGCATTTCTTGTCCCTTTATCTCTCATAAAACCACACTGTTCATTGCCAATCTCTGGGAGTATCTTATTTCTTATTCTATTCAAAACAATCCTTAATATTATTTTTGTGATCTGACTCATGATACTGATAGTCCGGTGTTTATTGCACTCAAGTGTTCCTGGTATTTTTGGCATTGTGATAAATGTTGATTTGTACATCTGTGTTGCAGGCTCTCCATCTTCATATATTCCTTCCACTATTTCCATTAATATATCAATGATGTATTCTCCCAGAGCTACCAACATCTCTGCTGCTATTCCATCATCACCTGTTGCTTTATCGCTTTTCATTTGTTTTAAAGATGCCTCTATCTCTGATCTGATTATACTTGGTCCTTCTCCGTTGTCATTGAAGTCTAGATGTTCTATTCTATCATCATCAAACAATTCTCCAATATATTCCGTCCATCTTTCCAATATTTCTTTTGACTCCATTACTATGGTTCCATCCGCTTTTTTGATACCAAACTAAATAACTTTGCTAAATTCAGATCTCAAAAGTTAATGTTAATATGTGACCACAAAACACTACGTTAAAAGTAATATCTTTTAAGAACGAGAGAGAGAGAGGGAACCAACTCGACTGGTCTCAGAAATCAGAATGAAACAAATTTTAGAATTCCAGTAACACGTGAAACAATTACATGATGTCATTAAAGCATTTTGGGTACGAGATATAAAAGGGAAGTTCTAGAAGCAGGGAGGTGACGTCACTAAAGCATTTTGGGTGCGAGATACAATGGAGAAGCTTCTAGAAGAAAGTTACGTCATCCCAGCAAAACGTTTTGAACGCATCTTACAAAACATGACGTAATTGATCAGGACACGTATTCTTTCTCTCAAAGTGGCGTACGTGACTCGAACAATGCATGTAATAACATGAAATCACTCGTCTTGAGCCCGTATGGGACGAATTGGCGTTTGTCATCACTAACCCAAAACAAAGCGCTCGCTCTTATCTCAACTGATGACAACTGAAATGAAACAAGTCTTTGCCGAACACACGTGTTCACATGCTACGCTTTTACCAAGAAAGATATTCGTTCTAAATTACGTTACTATTAAAATTGTATTATCAATTCTACATTATGCTATCAAGTTATTCAATCATTAGTTCTTTTGAGATCTGATACCAAACTAAATATGACACTTCGACAACCATTATCATCAAACATAACACATGAAAAAAGTAAATGTCAAAATTATAGGAGGATATACATATTACAAGGCAACATCATGAAAATATATATGTATATATATATATATATGTATGTATATCAGCGACGACATTAAATACAAAAGGTCACACGATTTCAACAGCATCCATAGAAGAGCTTTTCTTCTCTATTTTCTCCCTCGGAGGCGCGGAAGCCTAATCCTTTTGGTTATCCGACATCTATCACGTCGACGAACTTAATTTCATCCGCGGTTCATTAGTTCCGACGAAAGGCATTTGATTAAGCCTTGGTGAGGTCGTCAGATGCTGGCCTTACAGGTACGTGTGAGGATACAAGGCAGGATACAGTGTGGAATATGCACGTGAAAAACCTCAATGTATTTTAGAGGTATGAAAGATGTCGGTTGGACAGTGCATAGTAAAAGGTAATGAAGGGTAAGATGAGATGGTAATGGGAAAATGAATGACAGATTTGTTCCTTTACATAAAATAACAACGCTAAGAAAGATGATTAAACTGGGAGAAATGCGTTTTGAAAATACATTAATAGTGAAGCAGTAGCGATGAAATCTAGGAGTATTAGTTATTTTACAGTTGTTTTCATTTTATTTGGACTAACTTAATGGGTAATATATTTCGATAATTAGGAATGTGATTACAGTTGTATACTGCGATTTAGTTACAACACAATAATGTTGCAGTCGTAGGTGTTTTGATTCATCAGGGCATTAGAAAAGAACAAAACCCAAAGTACGTAACAGATGCGGTCCAATAACACAAAGTAAATACAGTATATGATGGAAATGCTTATGGTTTGCAAAAGTATTTCCTTAACTTATTTTTCAAGGCCACCGGTCACTTTTAAAGATTAACATTCATTTTACTGTAATTTTAGGTAAACTGGGAATGTACTGTAGGTACTAAGGTGATTAGCAATTATATCCCCACTCCATAATTAGTTTTCTGTAAAAGAAAACTTATTGTGACGGCTTTGTCTCCGCACTTTTTCTGTCCGCCCTCAGGTTTCAAAAACTACTGAGGCTAGAGGGCTACAAATTGGTATGTTGATCATCCTTCCTTCAATCATCAAACATACCAAATTGCAGCCCTCTAACCTCAGTAGTTTATATTTTATTTAAGGTTAAAGTTAGTCATAATCGTGCTTCTGGCAACTATTTAGGACAGGCCACCACCGGGCCGTGGTTAGAGTTTCATGCGCCTCGTCTCATTATACCGAGACCACCGAAAGATAGATCTGTTTTCGGTGGTCTTGATTACACGCTGTACAGAAAACTCGATTGCTCCGAAGAAACTTCGGCACATTTTTTACTTGTTTTTCTTTACTGTGCGTATTTTCAAAGTTACAGGTAAGTATAGAAGTAATACAGTAGATATTGCGCTTCATAAGGGATAGAACAGAAGGTAGCTCAACAATTTCACAGGGGATTGGATCCTCAAATAGCGAAAACATGGAGGTAGCTTAGCAGCAGTGAGTGTAGATATTATTAAGAAACTTCACTTCAGAAAATATCAGCAAGATATTTGGAGACTACAGACCTTTCTGAAGAATTTGCTTAGTAAAGGTCTTGAATTACCCTGACCCGGCTGCTATATTTATTGGACTCAATTTTTCAAGCAGAATAATATCTCAACAATATGGGAATATAATTTCTCTTCTCATAAGAGACCTAATCTTCCATTCTCTTTCTCTATTGCTAATTTCCCCCGTTTTCAGTTCCACTGCCTCCACAGGGCTTCTGTATTTCTTGATTACTCTGTTACATTCCCCTCCTTCCATTACAAACAGCCCAGTATTTGCATTTGCAAAGGACAGCAGTCAAAGGTATAGTTGAAGCCGAGTTAGAGTGAAAACAGTTATGCTTCAGTCTGACTCTTGCATATATACATATCCTATGTATATATGTTTGTACATATGTTTTACGCTTAAATAAAATGAAGCAAATGTTGTGTTAGTGATGTTTTTTTCGAGGTTTCTCTTTATTGTTGATGATAGTTTTATAATCTTTAGAAGAGATTTTGGTAAATTTCACTGAGATGTATTTTAGAATTACTCTGTTATATCTTTATTTATGCTGAAAATACTTGATCGTATCTCTACATACATGAGGTATTAAAGCCCTGTACCTAAAATGAATATATAGATTAATAAATAAACTAATTGAGTAATAATTAAATATATAAATAGATAAAATAAATAAGTAAAAATGGCTTCAGTGCGTCCACGCTGCGGTAAAACAAGTCTTGAACACGCGTTGGAAACTTCACATTTATTGTTCCAATCCTTGGAAAATATCATTTATTGTTCCAATCGTGGAAAATATAATTTAGTGTTCAATTCTTGGAAGATATAATTTATCGTTCCAATCCGTGGAAAATATTTATTGTTCCAATTCGTGGAAAAGTATAATTTATTGTTCCAATCCGTGGAAAATATCACTTATGTTCCAATCCGTGGAAAATATTATTTATTGTTCCAATCCTTGGAAAATGTAATTTATTGTTCCAATCTTGGAAAATATTTATTGTTCCAATTCGTGGAAAAAGTATAATTTATTGTTCCAATCCGTGGAAAATATCTTATGTTCCAATCCGTGGAAAATATTATTTATTGTTCCAATCCTTGGAAAATGTAATTTATTGTTCCAATCCGAGGAAAATATTTATTGTTCCAATTCGTGGAAAAGTATAATTTATTGTTCCAATCCGTGGAAAATATCACTTATGTTCCAATCCGTGGAAAATATTATTTATTGTTCCAATCCTTGGAAAATGTAATTTATTGTTCCAGTCCGAGGAAAATATAATTTGTTGTTCCAATCCGTGGAAAATATCATTTATTGTTCCAATCCATGGAAAAGTATCAAAATTCGGGTAACGATCGGCACGTGTTGCATGATTCATGCAGACAGACCGGCATGATAAACAGATCAAGTTGAACAGACTGAAATGTAATCAGTCTAAGCCTCATTACCAGAAATTTGAAGAGTGTCGCTGGGAAGCTGATAGATTTTCCCCTTAGTCATAATTTAAAAGTAAAACTACAAAAAAATAATAAGGAAATATACCAGATTTCTCTTTAGTTAACCAAGTTCAGTATAGTCCTTGTGTCTTACAAGGAATTATTTTGGAAGCTTGGTTGGTTTTAGTTTTCATCAGTAACATTATAGTTTGGTAGAATATTTGATAAAGCAGTTTGCAACAGTTTTGCAGGCTTTTGTTCCGGTAATATGCAAATTATATTTGCTGATACCCCCAACCAGAGTGCTGGAACTGCTAATTAACTGGAACAATCAGGGAAATTCAAATCCTAACCATAGCCAAACTAAGCCTTCATTAATTAGCCGATGTAATAGCCAGTTCCCATTCCATGGGTTATTATGAATAGTTAAAACACTAACTAATGACCAGGTATAGTGATGATTTTTCGGTTCTTAGCTTTCTTTATCAGAGTAATTAAATATAACTTTTTGTCGAAGCCAGAAAACCAGGTATTGTTCATATGGTTTCCGTATTAAGAGAGATGATGGTATTAACGCCATAATTAATCTTTTGTTATACCGTTGTTTGGATCTTGCTCCGCTGGATGTGAACAAAATTACTTGAAGTTATAGTGTTCTTTTTGGTTAAAATGGTAATTTGACAGCTTTTGGGGGTATTCGATATCGCACTGCCCAGTGCCTGAAGTCTTTTTTTTTTTTTTTTATTCCTTTGGCTTTTTAGCGGAGGACCAGTCTTTCTGGTAGCGATAATGATTCTGATCATCAAATTTCTTGATATTCTGCCAACGCCCCCGATTGACAGATAACTTCTGGCGAGGTGTTATCAGTTAGTAGATTATCCTTAGATCAATATATGCACTTGTTGCAGAAAATTAAACAAGACTCATGCTTACAAAGGAATATGGGTTGAATTTCCTCATTTTGGCAAGAAATATATAAAAAAAACAATGACTGCTGGTATAGTTGCCTTCGCTTTTAAGCGATAGCCTGACTTCGTCTCAAACCAAGAGAACACTGAGGGACTTGTAACACAGAAGAAGAAATCTCTCAGACGCCAGAGATGAAAATGCGTTAATTCCCTAATTAAACCGAACCTCAAAAAACATGCAAAAAGCAAGACTTGCCTAATGTTAAGAGACAATTATTTTCTCCCGGCGCATGGCGAGATTTGAATCCCCCTGGGGGGATACCCAATATGTGTTTCCCGGACAAGGTTAATTCCACCTCTGGTTCATTAGTCTCGACGAATGGGCCCCTGATGAAGCGTCGGTGAGATCATCAGACAGATAGTAAGATTAGACGGAATTCTAGTCAGTGGCCTTTAGCAGCGGCCATGCGCACAAACCTGAAGCTTTGTGAACGAGACAATGAGGAATATACGAGTATATTTCGTGTATGTCACGGACGTGAAAGGTATGATATGGAATGCTGGGATACTGGAAGTTAGAAATTCCTTTTTCTCAATTCTGTTTCAAGGAATGAACAGAAGAGAACATGATGGAACGGCAGAGGAAGATGAGACTTAGTCTTTAAGAATAAGTGCATGTACTTAGGGTACAGGAAAATTTACATTAAGTAAATTTCGTAATGTTTGTAAGTGAACATGTCCTGAGTGTTAAGCCAGCATTAGAAATGCTGAAGACATCAATGCTCTATTCTGTACTTCTATATTCTTTTGATAATAAAAAAACAATGTATTCCGTAAGTGACAACAAAACTAAAATCTGTTTTTGAAAAATATATATGTCGTTATATAAATCACATTTTATCAATAAATGTATTTTTCTGTGTCACAGCCATAGTTTACGTACAGTGAATTCAGCGTTTAGACTAGCCGCATTCCAGCCCGGGCTGGCCTCTCTCACCACTGGCTCCTATTAAAGTATGCGGAATGACGCTAACCTAGTCCTTTTTTATGTTATCCGAGTTTACTGAAAATTAATATACAAGAAAAGAATATTTGCAAAATTGGTGATCAAAACCTAAAAGTTTGTGTAATTTGTAAAATTTTTTAGTCTATGATTAATATTACTTTTATAAAACGTAATCGAAGGATTCACTATACCTTTCGTTAATTAACAGGAACTTCCAAAAGTGCAGCGGAATTCTGGTATGCATAACAAAAATAACAGATTACCATTCCTAAGACGGTATGAATGAAAGAAGCTTCTTTAAGGATGATAATGTATCAGACGTTTATGAAGCAGCAAGATTCGTGTGAGAATATTTCTCGAAAGAGGAATTATTGTCAAGACGAAAGACCATATGGCATCTCGGAAAGGATTACGTTGAACAGAACCACCATAAGAAAAAAGTAGAGAAAAACATGACAACATAAAAGATATATACAAGTATCTATATATCTATAGTTTTTTTTGCCATTTGTCTGAGAAGTTAGGATTAGGAAAAAGCCCGTGATTTAGGGGGAACATCCTCTTGACATTAAGCCCCAAGGGAAAAGGTGATTAGCGGGGCCCCTACCATCTAGTGCTAAAGTGCCTCTCTCTCTCTCTCTCTCTCTCTCTCTCTCTCTCTCTCTCTCTCTCTCTCTCTCTCTCTCTGCTTACGGCAGGCTGTTGTTGTTCTGACTTTGATTCTGACTTTTGGTTTGGGTCTTTCTCAGCATCTGATGCTCTTCCTCTCCTCTTTTCGCTGACTTTTGGTTTGGTTTTTTTCCCTGCATGTGATGCTCTTTTCTCCGACTTTTTTTTCCAGCATATGATACACTTCCTCTGCTCTTTTCTCTGACTTTTGGTTTGGTTTTTTCCCAGCATCTGATGGTCTTCCTCTGCTCTTTTCTCTGACTTTTGGTTTGGTTTTTTCCCAGCATATGATACTTTTCCTCTGCTCTTTTCTCTGACTTTTGGTTTGGTTTTTTCCCAGCATATGATACTCTTCCCCTGCTCTTTTCTCTGAATTTTGGTTTGTTTTTTTTCCCAGCATATGATACTCTTCCTCTGCTCTTTTCTCTGACTTTTGGTTTGGTATTTTCCCAGCATCTGATGCTCTTCCTCTGCTCTTTTCTCTGACTTTTGGTTTGGTTTTTTCCCAGCATATGATATTTTTCCTCTGCTCTTTTCTCTGACTTTTGGTTTGGTTTTTTTTCCCAGCATCTGATATTTTTCCTCTGCTCTTTTCTCTCTGCTCTTTTCTTTTCTGACTTTTGGTTTGTTGTTTTGCCAGCATACGAAGCTCTTCCTCTGCTCTTTTCTCTGACTTTTGGTTTGGTTTTTCCCCAGCATATGATACTCTTCCTCTGCTCTTTTCTCTGACTTTTGGTTTGGTTTTTTCCCAGCATCTGATGCTCTTTCTCTGCTCTTTTCGCTGACTTTTTTTTTTTTTGCCAGCATATGAAGCTCTTTCTCTGCTCTTTTCTCTGACTTTTGGTTTGTTTTTTTCATAGCATCTGATACTCTTCCTCTGCTCTTTTCTCTGACTTTTGGTTTTGTTTTTTCCCAGCATATGATACTCTTCCTCTGCTCTTTTCTCTGACCTTTGGTTTGGTTTTGCTTTTTTTCCCAGCTGACTTTTGGTTTATGATACTCTTCCTCTGCTCTTTTCTCTGACTTTTGGTTTGGTTTTTTCCCAGCTTCTGATGCTCTTCCTTTTCTTTTCTCTGACTTTTGGTTTGGTTTTCCCAGCATATGATACTCTTCCTCTGCTCTTTTCTCTGACTTTTGGTTTTGTTTTTTCCCAGCATATGATACTCTTCCTCTGCTCTTTTCTCTGACCTTTGGTTTGGTTTTTTCCCAGCTTCTGATACTCTTCCTCTGCTCTTTTCGCTGACTTTTGGTTTGGTTTTTTCCCAGCATATGATACTCTTCCTCTGCTCTTTTCTCTGACTTTTGGTTTTGTTTTTCCCAGCTTCTGATGCTCTTCCTTTGCTCTTTTCTCTGACTTTTGGTTTGGTTTTTTCCCAGCATATGTTACTCTTCCTCTGCTCTTTTCTCTGACTTTTGGTTTGGTTTTTTCCCAGCATATGATACTCTTCCTCTGCTCTTTTCTCTGACTTTGCTCTTTTCTCTGACTTTTGGTTTGGTTTTTCCCAGCATTTGATACTCTTCCTCTGCTCTTTTCTCTGACTTTTGGTTTTGTTTTTTCCCAGCATATGATACTCTTCCTCTGCTCTTTTCTGACTTTTGGTTTGGTTTTTTCCCACTGATACTCTTCCTCTGCTCTTTTCGCTGACTTTTGGTTTGGTTTTTTCCCAGCATATGATACTCTTCCTCTGCTCTTTTCTCTGACTTTTGGTTTTGTTTTTTTCCCAGCTTCTGATGCTCTTCCTTTGCTCTTTTCTCTGACTTTTGGTTTGGTTTTTTCCCAGCATATGTTACTCTTCCTCTGCTCTTTTCGCTGACTTTTGGTTTGGTTTTTTCCCAGCATTTGATGCTCTGCTTCTGCTCTTCTCTCTGACTTTTGGTTTGGTTTTTTCCCAGCGTATGATACTCTTCCTCAGCTCTTTTCTCTGACTTTTGGTTTGGTTTTTTCCCAGCTTCTGATGCTCTTCCTCTGCTCTTTTCTCTGACTTTTGGTTTGGTTTTTCCAAGCATATGGTACTCTTCCTCTGCTCTTTTCGCTGACTTTTGGTTTGGTTTTTTCCCAACATCTGATGCTCTTCCTCTGCTCTTTTCACTGACATTTGTTTTGGTTTTTTCCCAGCATATGATAATCTTACTCTCCTCTTTTCTCTGACTTTGGTTTGGTTTTTTCCCAGCATCTGATGCTCTTCCTCTGCTCTTTTCTCTGACTTTTGGTGTGTTTTTTCCCAGCATATGATACTCTTCCTCTGCTCTTTTCTCTGACTTTTGGTTTGGCGTTTTCCCAGCATCTGATGCTCTTCCTCTGCTCTTTTATCTGACCTTTGGTTTGGTTTTTCACAGCATCTGATGCTGCTCTTCTCCTCTTTTCTCTGGTTGGTATTCTTGCATAGCTGCTTCCAGTCCGTGACATTTTCTTGGATCAAACTTTACTCAGACTGATAATGAGTGTGCCCCTTGGGAGGGTAGTGCCTTCAGTGCTCATGTGGTGCACTGTAGGCATTACTTAAGGTTCTTTGCAGCATGTCTTCGGCCCCTAGCTGCAACCCCTTTCGTTCCTTTTACTGTACTGCCTTTCATATTCTTTCTTCCGTCTTACTCTCCACCCTCTAACAATTTATTCATAGTGAAATTGCGAGGTTTTCTTCCCGTCACACCTTACAAACCTTTTACTGTCAGTTTCCATTTCAGCGCTGAATGACCTCATAGGTCCCAGTGCTTGGCCTTTGGCCTGAATTCTATATTCAATTCAATTCGATAATTACTGGGATTTTTGATGTCTTAACAAAAGTACCAAATTAAACCATTTTTCCAGTGATGTTCGAAATCTTTAGGTCATTTATAAATTTATAAATTTGTGTGGGAATTATATATATATATATATATATATATATATATATATATATATATATATATATATATATATATATATATATATATATATGGGTGGGCGTGTACATAAATGAATAAATAAAAATCATGCATTCTCCGGGAAAGCGAAAAATATATTGCAATATACAGGGTGTTTTGAAATTATAGCCCCCTCTACAGTATAAACTAAAGTAATTTAGAACAGATATTTATTTAAGTTTCTCTCTGAGTATTTAATATTTTGTTTGGCCTCCATCTGCCTGTACCACAGCCTGCATTCTTGAGGGTATGATTTCAGCAAATCGCAAAAAAGCTGAGACTCAAACTCCATTTCCCTGAGCACTTAGGTCACCCTCTCTTCGCAGGTCATCGAGGCTTGGTATACCATCATAGTTCACTGTGCGTGCTTCAACACGATTCTTTAAGATACTACCAATGTTTTCACACACATTAAGGTTGTGGGAGCTACCTGGAAATTCACTTGACGAGAAGAAATCGATACCACTGTTTCGAAGCAGCTTCTGTTTCTGAAGAGCCTTGAAACATGGTGCCTTATCATGCAAAAATGTGACTTCTTCAACAGATAACACATTTTCAGGATCTTTGAGGGAAGGAAATACTCCACCAGTAAGCACAGTTTCTCTGAAGTATTCGCCATTCCATGACTGTCCATTTTCTTTGATGATTCACATTAACCGTTTGGCTGTGAAACAGAAAAATTCCCAAACATTCAGGAAATTTCACAACTTTGCGATAGTGCACGTCATCGCTGATATCATCCAACTTTGCAGCCCAAATGATGTCATTTTTATGATTTGGCTTCCTGACTGTGTAAATGAAGAATTCATCTGATGCAGCAACATGGAGAAAGTCAGCTTCATCCCAATCTTTAAGAAATGAACCACAAAACCATGTACGGTCTTCTCTCTGTTGCTGAGTGATGTTGGGCTTGCTGATAACATGAAATGGCTTGATACCAGAGTTTTTCAACTTACGATATACAGCACTATAACTTCTCTTCTTTCCCGGTTTTGTTTCTAGTTCAAGCGCCAATTTACATAAAGACTTTCTTGGTCTACCCACTGCCTCAGCTATGATGTCTTTTGACTCCTGAGAAAGGACTTCAGGCCTCCCAAGATTCTCACTCTTTTCGCGATGACAGTCGTATGGATTTTTGTTCCAGTTTCTTTTAACAAAGGATTCATCTCTTTTAATGTATTTAGCTATCCAGGAACGTGAAATGAAGGATGCGTCAGCATCCCTGGCCTCTCTGAAGGTTATAGCCCGAATTCGGTCAATCCATCTGATTTCCTCCAAGTCGTTAGCCATGGCTGTATCTAACTCTGTCACTCAGTCTGAAAATACAAGAAATGTAAAATGAAAAATAGCTTAATAGAAACTTAAAATAACGTACTTGAAGATAGGCTATAGCAGAAAACGTCATAACTTTCCATTTGCTCTGTGGAGGGGAAGGGGGCTCTAATTTTGAAGCGCCCAGTATATTCACCTCAACAGAAGAAGTATAGTTCATACATGGTGCATACATGGTGAAGAGGATTATACAAGAATGTTTGGCATTTATTATAATACAAAGCGCAAGAACTACACATTTGGTATTTGAAGAAAAGTAATATTAAATCGTAGCAAAAACAGTAAAATACGATGGTCATCGCCAACAATGCTGCGTGGCGCGACGGTTCCACTGTGAAGTTCCACCACTGATGTCTTTCTTGTGCTTCAACTTCTACAAATCTCCGCTCATCTCCAGCCTTCCTTCTCACAGTTCTCATCCAAGGAGGTGGGGGTCTCCCAGATCTTCTGGAGCCCACAGGAGTCCAGCTAACATTAACACTTACAATTCTGCTAGGGGTTGTGTAAAGGATGGATTCGCAGTTATAAACTACACCCAGGGAAGTGTAGGCACATTAGCTTTAAGTCTGTGACCATTTTAGCATATTTTTTAACATGAATATCAGCATTTTCCTGTGTACCCTTAGAATCACTGACAAGTGTAGGTATATTAGTGACCATCTTAGCATGTTTTTGTAACATGAATGTCAGAATTTTCCTATGTACTATTAGAAACACTGACAAGTGTAGGTACATTTGCTAAGTCTGTGAGCATTTTAGCTTATTATTGTAGCATGAATGTCAGCATTTTCCTTTGTACTGTTAGAAACACTGACAAGTGTAGGTACATTAGTGACCATTTTAGCATTATTTTGTAACGTCAGAATTTTCCTGTGTACTATTAGAAATACTGACAAGTGCAGGTATATTTGCCAAGTCTTTAACCATTTTAGCTTATTTTTGTAACATGAATATCAGCATTTTCCTATGCACTGTTAGAAACACTGACGAGTGTAGATACATCAGCTAAGTAGGTGACCATTTTAGCTTATATTTGTAACATGAATGTCAGCATTTTCCTATGTACCATCAGAAACACCGTGAAATTTGCAATACTCCTCCTGATGGAACCACTGAATATTGTAAGAATTTGACCATTAAGTGGCACAGGTGTATTAGATGGAACCACAGCCAAGTGCAAGGGGGATTTCAGGTGAACTGAACGTAGAATCGTTCAAACGTACACACGAAACTGGCCTATGTTAAGTGAGTCCCAGTTGTAGGAGTATTCAGCTGTTGAATAGTCATGAGGGGTAGATGCTCGAGTATGAATTTACCAAATTTTTTTTAATATAGTGGTTGAAGTGAAAGACACATTAACAAATATTTTCGATGAATGAAATCTTGGGAAAATAAGGCACATATTCAGATGACTTGAAGGTGTTAGTGGAAGAGAAGAGAGTTTAACAAGCGAAGTTATTCAGTGGATTATTTTCCTATTTGAGATTCAAGAAGGGGTCTGAGGGTAGTGGAAACTTGTTTAAATCAAAACTAAACGATAAAGAAATAAAAGTAAATGATGTCAAGCGGTAATGGGGAAGCTGTTTAATAGGAGAGTATATATATATATATATATATATATATATATATATATATATATATATATATATATATGTATATATATATATATATATATATATATATATATATATATATATATATATATATATATATATATATATATATATATATATATATATATATATATATACACACATACACACACACACACAAGGATTAAAAGGCTTCTTTCTATACATAATTTTGGAATGTTGAACAAAGACTCTCGTGTCGTTTCCTCAAAAGAAATGAGAAGCATCTTACTTTTCCACCTGTCTGTCTGCGCCTCCTTTTGGTACTGTTTCTTGCATAAATTACTTCGAACTTCTTTGAACCTCCTTTTTCTGCTAATTTCCCCAGTTTTCAGCTCCAGTGCTTCCATCTGGTCTCTTTCCAAGCTTCTTATCTCTCCTTTGTGCATTCCCCTCCGTTCTTGACATGCAGATTACGGCTCACAATAGCCGAGGTCAGGGGGTGTAAGACGTTAATCAGATTAAGACGGTAATTTCTTTTCACCAAATCCCTGGGAAACAGTACTCTCTATTATTATGTATATGTGTATATATATATATATATATATATATATATATATATATATATATATATATATATATATATATGTGTGTGTGTGTGTATATGTGTGTGTGTGTGTGTGTGTGTGTATATATATATATATATATATATATATATATATATATATATATATATATATATATATAATTTGTGTGTTTGTGTATTTATACATGTGCATGTATATATTATATATGTATGTGTATATATGTGCGTATGTACTAAAGGCTCACCAGTAACCTATCAAATCTCCTTGTATGGACGCAGCCATTGACCCCTATTTCGCAAGCATTCTCTTGCTTCCTGGATGTCTAGTCCCCTATTTTAATACCCCATTTACACAGTCTACCCATCCATTCCACAACAAGCTGTAGGTCCCGTGCGTAGCCACGTAAAATAAGTCTAATCCTTCGGGCCAGCCCTAGGAGAGCTGTTAATCAGCTCAGTGGTCTGGTAAAACTAAGCTATACTTAACTTTTTCCTGACAATCCTCCTTTCTTTCAGCACGTTAATGTTGTATACTGTTTCCACTAGCTGATTATCCTCCATTCTGCTCACGTGACCGAACCATCCTATTACACACACTAACACTCTAATGTTAATTTTAAATTTTACATTTCTTGCCCTTTTATGTTCTTTTTATCGTACAGCCACTATATAAACAATTCCTCGCTATAGCTTTTTCTTTTTTATTTGCATTTGACATCCACACTTCACTTCTATGGAGGAGAGGTGGTTTATATATTCCAGCCTTGGCATCCATAGACATTCCATGTTTCAACCCAGTCTTTTGCACACATTATGATAATTATCTTTCTTGCTTCACCTCATCTTTGACCAACCTCTTCTTTAAACAACATATATTTTTATAAACAAATACATATATGTATGTACATATATTTACCCATATATACTGTATGTAAATATAGATGTATATATACGACGTCTTGCAATACTTGATCACCCATCGAAGATTTCGACAGGACCAACATTGCTTAAACTTAACTGATGTGAAGACGCATCAACATGCACTTAGATTCATACGTTCATATACATTTATGGCTACATAGAGGCATGTGATGTGTCAAAACACGCCCTATCATTTTAAATTATCCCAGGCAAGAATATTCCGGCCGTTAATTGCCGTTTATGCCGAAAAGTTAACCAGCCCGCATAGGTGGTCGTAGGAAAGTGATGATGATTCATCAGCATAATCATCGCTGATGACTTAATGACGCGAAGCCCCCAAGAATGAGCGCTGATCTTAGTCAATTAAGCTTTTAATGATTAAAGTTGGAATGAGGCGCCTTTCAACTTTGGTCGTCCATCATCTGCTGCTGCATCGGGTGGATTTCTGGATGGCGTTCCATTCGTCCATCCATCCACCCATAAGGTCTTGGGCATGTTCATTCAGCGATTGGTCTGCGCTGAGCTTTCCCAAACGGAAATTCAAGGTGGGACGATGCCAGGCATCACTACTCTAAAACTATTCACTCTTTATTTTAATTATGTATTTTATATTTTTATGTATCTATTATTCTATTTTTTTGTTTGATAACTGATCTCTTCTTTGTTTTAGTTATTTACATTTTTATCAATTTATCTCTTAATTTATCTTTTTTGTCTAATAATGGATCTCGTCTTTATTTTAATTATTTATTTATATGTTTTTTTATTTATCTCGTAATTTGTCTTTTTTTTTTTTGTCTAATAACTGATCTCCTCCTTCTGTATTTCCGATTATCTCTGCAACTTCTTTCAAATAAAGACCATACATTTTGGAAGCTTGAATTTGAAGTCAGTGGCTCCTGTGAGCTTGTTTCTTATGAATAATAATAATAATAATAATAATAATAATAATAATAATAATAATAATAATAATAATAATAATAATAATTTAAATTTAGGCCTTACTTGGTGGCGGAGGGACTTGGCGAATACTTAGTGCATAAAGAACTGGGTGAATCTGTGGAATTTTAATAAAATGACAAATGAACAAACGTGTACAAAAATGAACTTTTGATTTCCCTCTAAATACGGATAAAAAATATATTATATTCACTTGGCAAAATTGCCATTTTAATTCAGATTACGTCTGTATACTGCTGTAAGTATGCAGTCCACGAGTCAAGTACTTTTTGGGGGTATTAAGAATACGACTAGATGTTTGTCGTGTGTGTTTGTGTATGTATACATATGTACGTGTGCACTGAGCCACAGTCACCAGATGCACACATCAATTCACGTTTTCGAGTAAATTGAGTTCGAAAAATTTTATCCGCGTCTTTTCCAAAGGACAGAGAAAAAAAAAAAAAAAATAGATTTCGAACGTGGGCATTGTTTCATATGAAAGCCCTGTCCTTTAGCGATTTTTTTTCTTTTTTCTTTTTTTTTTATCTTGTTCGAAAGGAAGTAACTGAAATCCAAAAAAAGAAAGAGGATAATAGTTGTTCTTATGAAATATTTTGACCGTACTTTCAAGTCTCGAGTTGTATATACATGAAATTAATAAAATGGCAGAAAAAAGGCGAATTTACACACAGTTACCTAATTGTTAATATGGAAATGTAGGTCGGTAAAGAAATAAACATCAGCACGAACAGTACCGTTGTTCATGCTGGGGAATTTCAGTTACTTCCGTATTTTTCATTTTTAGTGAAATTTGTTGAAGAGTACAATATGCGTTCCTGGAAATCTAAGGTTGACCTCTGCTGGAAAAGGAAATTGTAGAGTGAATTTTTTCCTTTTTGTAGTTTCATTTTTTATTTTTTATCAGAGAGAGAGAGAGAGAGAGAGAGAGAGAGAGAGAGAGAGAGAGAGAGAGAGAGAGAGAGAGAACATTTCAGTTCTTCCTATGCTGTCATCGAATCAGGCATAACGTCATAGTATTTAATGTTGATTATATTTTTCTGTCAGTCGTTCATGAAAGTATGATGCGCATCCATCTCACTTACGCCCTTAATACTTTACTCTGTCTTCTTTCTCCGTATTCATCACATGTAAAATTGTGTCAAGTTTTTCAGTAGTTGCTGTTATATTGTTGTTAGGCTTTTATGAAGCTGGTGTTTTGCAAGTCATGTTCAGTATTTGCTGGTTTGCCTGGATGAAGTTGGTATTATGCAAGACAGGTTTAGTATTTGCTGGTATGCTTGGATGAAATGGATATTCTGCAAGTCATGTTTGTTACTCTACACAGTTTCAGTTTTATCATTTAACTTCATTCTATCTCACTGCAACTGAGCAAGATTTATTGTTTACATGATTAGAAACTCGAAAAGAAAGAGCCCCTGCGATTAAGCAACCCATTTCATAATTTTATATCTACCGGGTGTTTGGCATTGTTTTAAGGTAAAAGAACTTCCTGTAGAGTATAGATATCCGAACAAGATCCACGCATGTTTTCAAAAATTTATCTACACGCCAAGTTTTGCGTCATCCCGAGGAAAACGAAGCAGCGAATGCCGATCACACATGAATGCTTATTCAAAGACGACTCTTTCCCAAGTATTCGTTAGCAAAGTAAGTCTCGTGTTTCTTCTCTTAGATCTGGAGATTAGGAACATGTTCTGGGTTCAGAATAATTTGTTCCTTTATGTTAGGTAAATGCTTCGTTGCCTCCCTCTGCAATGTGAGTCGACTGGAGACATCCAACGTTGGGTTTGTTGAATTCTCTTGCCTAGAGAACTTTAGCATTTAGAATAAAAGAATGTTGGGGAAAAGAAATAGTGCTTGTAGGTTTTGACGAGCAATTGGAAGTTCAAATATTATTAGAAGCTGGAGGAAATATTTCTCTCTTTAGGAGTCTCAAGACGGATGTAAATTAGTCTTACTTAAAAGCCTGTTTTTGAAATTTACTTTTAGAGAACAAAATGCCCTCTCTTACGACTTCGGGAATTGAACCCTGGTTCCTCAGTTTGTGAGCTGAAAATGCTATCACTGTTCTTTTAGGCCAGAGAGAGAGAGAGAGAGAGAGAGAGAGAGAGATTCTGCTGGAAATTCTAATTGGGAATGACAGATATGTTAGTTTCTCAAACCTGTTCGCTGTGACGTTAACTCATCGTGTACATTCTTCTACGTTTTTAATAGATGTTAAAAAGTCCTTTAATTTAACAGATAAACAGAAATGCCACAAGGCAGAATAACCACTGTGGATAGAACAAAAGCAGAGATGAGCAAAGACGTAAAATCGAACATGGCGTTGTACAATTACAGTACATAGTCCGTACACGAGCAGTTTTAATCGTGCGTGAAACCTCTAAAGTAAAGGACAAGGTTTTTTCCATTGTTACCCTGCAGTTTTCTACCGCGCCGCTTTATCGACAGGGCAATTGGAAAAAGTATTAAAAGAGAGAGAGAGAGAGAGAGAGAGAGAGAGAGAGAGAGAGAGAGAGAGAGAGAGAGAGAGAGAGAGGGAGAGGTTAATTAATAGTAGGGAGAATGGCAGTGGAAGCAAGCATTCATATATTTTAGAAGAAACGCCCCACAGAGAGAGTGAGAGAGATTGATTATAATAGGAAACAATCAATCATATATTTCAGAAAAAATGCCAGGACGTTTAAGAGAGAGAGAGAGAGAGAGAGAGAGAGAGAGAGAGAGAGAGAGAGAGAATTAATTGCAATAGGAAACAATCAGGTCATATATTTTAGAAGAAACGCCAGGACGTTTAAAAGAGAGAGAGAGAGAGAGAGAGAGAGAGAGAGAGAGAGAATTAACTGCTATAAGAAACAATCAGGTCATATATTTTAGAAGAAACGCCAGGGCGTTTAGAGAGAGAGAGAGAGAGAGAGAGAGAGAGAGAGAGAGAGAGATCCAAAAAGTCGAAAAGCCTGAAAAAAAAAGAAAATCGATTATAAACGGGTTAGTAGAAAGCAACATAAAAGGGATTTGTCCGATACAGGTTGTCAGCCCTCATTCGCCTAACTGTCGTGCGTTGAAGCAGATAGACTGAAATGGGAGTGGGAAATAGAAGGGGGGAGGAAAGGGGGTGATAGGAAGGGAACAACGGCATCGTATATATGTCATTTTTATTTCGGTAATTATTCGTTTTGAAATTTCTTGTAATGCTTTGTTGATGTGTATATACATAGATATGTATATGTACATTATATATATATATACATATATATATATATACCTATATATTCATATATGTATATATATTAAAAAGTTAAGTTATATTTATATATATATATATATATATATATATATGTTAAAAAGTTAAAGTATATATATATATATATATATATATATATATATATATATATATATATATATATATATATATATATATATATATATTTTATCGGGGCTTTAGGAACTGAAAAAGTTAACATGCAAACTATGTTGATGCAAAAGAAGTTAAAAAAGATTGTGAAACTTTTATATAAGGAAATAAGACGGAAAAAAAGAAGCGAGAGCCAAAGACAAAAGACGAAACACTCCTGGAAAAACACTTCTCCAGAAAGAATTCTGTAGAAACTGGAAAGGGGGACTGGAATCGCATTAGGCTTCCGTTCATCCGGAAAACAGAAGTCCGCCTCAGGAACGAGCCTGGAATGACATGTAACGGAATGGAGCGGTATGGAATGGGGATGGAAAGAAACCATCCAGGCCTGATAAAATGGAAAAGATTAATGGTCCCATTCCAGACCTGTTTAATTTTTCTTTTCCCCATACACCTCTTCGCTGATTCACGTATGTTATTATTTTTATGTACGTATTAATAAGTCAACTATATATATATATATATATATATATATATATATATATATATATATATATATATATATATATATATATATATATATATATATATGTATATATATATATATATATATATATATATATATATATATATATATATATATATATATATATATATATATATATATATATTGATAATTCAACTAAATATAACAGACTGTAAGATTTAATTCCGCCATTAAGTAAGAAGGAGCATATTTCAGTTGTGTCTATTTATTCCCCTCTTAATTTTAGTACTGCTTTAAAAAATCTAGAATAATTTTCCTTAATTATTATTGCCTTCTTTACATGCAAAAGCCTGAAGCCATTAATAACTGCTGGGAAATAGTTATTTTAAGTCGAGTTATACTTCATTCATCTCCACATCATCAGTTGCTGACCTAACTACAAATAATGTGTGCCTTATTAGTCACATAACTCACCTCCAGAATAATTAGATGCTTAATCATTCAGTCATTTCAACACAGATTTTCGGAATTTACTTTTTTTTTATTTTATTTTTGCGGTTGGTTTCATAGAGGTTTATCCCAAAAGAGTATTCAGCTTTGAGTGGTATGTCCAATTATGATTTTTAATTTTTATTTTATTTTATGTTTTTTTTTTTTTTTTTTTTTTTGTAAAGCGACTCGTCACTCATTTATTTCATTCGACGAATTGAACATAAGCTTACTTGCTCGAAAACTTTTTAAAAAGTGGGGAAATGCTAATGGGTGCCGTGAAATTTTTTTCGTGTCATAATTAATAATCCTCTTAGCGAAAATCGTCCATTCGAAGATTTACATTCATTTCCTAGTTTAGAAAAAACAGTTTTGATTCTGTTAAATCACATTTTATATTTAACACTGAGAGAAAATTTATTTTCGTATATATGTTTTCCACACAGTAGTTATGGGCAGAATATTATATAAAACTTTCCTGTTGAAAAGGTGAAGATATATGGAGCTTATTACATTCATGTCATGAAGTTCGAAGTTGGAAATGAGGGCTTTTGGTAATCTTCACTTTATAAACTTACTTTTCTAAAGAGTAACTTTAAAAATTCAGTCTTGATGAACGTATGAACATTAAGTATTATAATATATATATATATATATATATATATATATATATATATATATATATATATATATATATATATATATATATATATATATAAATATATACATATATATATATATATATATGTGTGTGTGTGTGTGTGTGTGTGTGCATAAATATCGAATGGTTATAATCAAACTGTGTGTGATTTACATGCCACACTTTACCACAAAGAAAAAGAAATACTAGGTGTTTGTTTTTCGCTGAGGTGAAACTTGATTATATAATATAACGCAATATGATATTATATGTATGTACGTATTCATGCGTGTGTCCTGATACCCACTGATCCCTCGTCAACCTTGCTTCCGGTGTGTCAAACATTCAGAATCCGTCTGTGCGGGTAACACAACTCCTTTAATAGGGAGAAAGCCTCTGGTAATTGGTTTGTCAATGTTTCGTGTGAACGGCTCCATCTGATCTACGTTCCCATTGCGTTGGTCACGAAGATGTTACATCTTTCATAAATCCCATAACCATTGTTGGCTCGTCATTCTCTGCGCGATTTTTAAAATCCTCATGCACAAACCAGTCCTGTATTTGTCTGTGTGGTAAAGAATTTGTAATTCGTGATATATATGTCAACACTATTTATCAGAGATTTAAGATATATTATGCAAGACTTTTGATTTAAGATATTTTTTGCAAGACTTTTCTGCTGCGCAAATTGAATTAGTTCCATATTACGCTGTTGCCAGATAAAGTTCAATATGGACAGTCTTCTGTCTGACAGTGGGAAAATAAACGTTATAGTAGGAAACTAATATTTTATGTATATGATTTATCGGTCAGATCCAGCACCCATGGTGTATACTGCTTCATAACGTATTGTTTCATAAGTTAGAAAAGATAACAATTTTTACTTTCTACTGCAGAATTTTAGGTCAGTTAAGACACAGAATGAAATCTGTTTCCAAAATAAATAAGTAAATAGATAGAAATTACCATCCCATAAAAAAACTTCGGTAAACTCTTTCCAAAATAAATAAAGGAAAAATTTTTTTTTTTCATAATTTTGAGTGGGAAATTAAACTCTTTCCAAGATAAATAAAGGAAAAAAAATTTTTTTTCCATCATTTTGAGTGTGATGAAAAACAGTGTTGTGGCTACCACTGAGGACTCCTTTCCAAGTGCCGCAGAAGGCTTCTTCCTTTGATCGTCTTCCAGACCTTAAAGGGAAGCGTTGCATAAGAAAGAAGGGCTGCTTATTGGACCAGGTGTAACAGTCGGCGTCCAGGTATTATGTAGGTATGGCGTTACTTTCTCTCTTCCAGGTATTATGTTCTGGTGGTACTTCCTCTCTTTTAGTTTTCTCTTCCAGGTATTATGTTCTGGTGATGCTTTCTCTCTTCCAGGTATTATGTTCTGGTGGTACCTTCTCTCTTTCAGTTTTCTCTTCCAGGTATTATGTTCTGGTGATGCTTTCTCTTTTCCAGGTATAATGCATTGGTGTTACTTTCTCTCTTTGAGGTATTATGTTCTGGTGTTGCTTTCTCTCTTACAGCTCTGTCTTCCAGGTATGATGGTTTGGTGGTACTTTCTGTCTTTCATTTCTCTCTTCCAGGTCTTATGTTCTGTTGGTAATTTCTTTCAGTCCTCTCTTCCAGGTATTTTATGATGTTCTGCTCGTACTTCCTCTCTTTCAGCTCTCTCTTCCAGGCATTATGTTCTGGTGGTATTTTCTCTCTTTCAGTCCTCTCTTCCAGACATCATGTTCTGGTGTTACTTTCTCTCTTCCAGGCATTGTGTTATGGTTTTACTTTCTCTCTTACAGGTATTACGTTCTGGTGTTACTTTCTCTCTTCCACCTATTAAGTTCTGGTGCCACTTTCTCTCTTCCAGGTATTACGTTCTGGTGCTACTTTTTCTCTTCCAGGTATTACGTTCTGGTGCTGCTTTCTTTCAGGTATGACGTTCATGTGTTACTTTCTCTCGTGTTTCTGCTCTCACCCGATTGACAGATGGATGACTTAGGTCTTGTGTAGCAATATAATTTCAACATGTAATCAGCGATTGTCAGATGTCCTTTTGAAATCCCGTCTAATTATTATGAACCAAAGGACTTTGTTTTTCATAGCTAAAAATTATATTTTGAATTCGTTAGAGGGCTACATAATTCATTCAGCAAAGATAGTAGCGGTCAGATGAAGCTGACATTCCACCTGGATTGTTTTGGGGAATTGATGTTCAGTTTAAAGGAATGACATTTTCGACTTTTAGTAAATGCAAAACGCCCTATATTTTTTATCACTTGTCCCGATAACTAAAGAGGTCCTCATTACTTAAGAAAGGAATGTTATTCAGGCAGTTTTGTATGTCTGAGTTTAGCTGTGGCTGCTATGCCTATTTTTGTACTTCATACCATCAAAAATGTTTGAGTTAAATAATGCCTCTGCATAAGCCTTTTTGAAAGAATGCGCTCTCCTAATTCCATGCAAAATTATCTGTTTGCTTTTCCTCTCTCTCTCTCTCTCTCTCTCTCTCTCTCTCTCTCTCTCTCTCTCTCTCTCTCTCTCTCTCTCTCTCTCATAAGGCAACAGCAGATTGTCAGAAAGCGCATTTTATTGGAATGCACGGCCGTCGTCACTATTGGCCTGTGGCTCGGTTCCGTATCAAGAAACCGATTTTTATAACCACTAGGATATGTCAAGTTTCCAATTCAGTGTGAATCACAGAGTCAATCTGGAAACTCTCGTCGCTGTGTGTCGTTCGAGATGGAAATTAGATGTCTTCACGGCCCCACTGGAAAGCTCTGAGGAATAATCACATCTGGTACCTCTCTCAAGACTCGGGATTTTATACTGTTCGGCTTTGCATAGATAGGCTAATATTACGAGGAACTGAGTTCTCAAATAGCTTGGAGCTTATTTGTCAGCTTGATGGAAAATATAGCAAGAATGGAGCGCCGAATTTCATGAGCCGGAAATGAATATTTATTTTGTGTGGATTATGGGGAATTGACACGGTTTGTTGTGTGCACATTCTCGTTGAGCTGGCATACGCCGCTACATTGCTGGGGGGGATGTTTTTTATTGTAAATAAATTCCAGGCTATTCCGGCGAGTTTTCCTTTGCAGATAGTGAAAGATGAGCTTGGCAAAGAAGGATACTTTTCATTGAAAATTAAAAAGCAAAAGTACACCTCGATTCCTCGCTGATGATCTGAAAAGTACGACTATTTGGCTCGAGATTATATTTATCAATTGATTCCTCGTTGATGATCTGAAAAGTAAGCTTGTTGGGCTCGAGATTATATTTATCAATTGATTCCTCGTTGATGATCTGAAAAGTAAGACTGTTTGGCTCGAGATTATATTTATCAATTGATTCCTCGTTGATGATCTGAAAAGTAAGACTGTTTGGCTCGAGATTATATTTATCAATTGATTCCTCGTTGATGATCTGAAAAGTAAGCTTGTTGGGCTCGAGATTATATTTATCAATTGATTCCTCGTTGATGATCTGAAAAGTAAGACTGCTTGGCTCGAGATTATATTTATCAATTGATTCCTCGTTGATGATCTGAAAAGTAAGACTTTGGCTCGAGATTATATTTATCAATTGATTCCTCGTTGATGATCTGAAAAGTAAGCTTGTTGGGCTCGAGATTATATTTATTAATTGATTCCTCGTTGATGATCTGAAAAGTAAGACTGTTTGGCTCGAGATTATATTTATCAATTGATTCCTCGTTGATGATCTGAAAAGGAAGACTGTTTGGCTCGAGATTATATTTATCAATTGATTCCTCGTTGATGATCTGACGAGTAAGACTGTTTGGCTCGAGATTATATTTATCAATTGATTCCTCGTTGATGATCTGAAAAGTAAGACTGTTTGGATCGAGATTAACTGTACTTCTCAAAAGAGGCCAGGGGGCTGGGAGGAAGAGTGAGAGAAATCCATGCAGATAGATATAACAATAAAATGTGATATTTTTGGATGCTGATGCTGTTACCACAGATCTCCAATTTAACCAATTTAAATATTATTATAAAGAGTTATGGTTAATGCACACACGGTTATTAGTATGAAAAACACGTAGGGAAAATAACTTTTTTTGTTTTAGGAATTAAAGGGAGAAAACATTTTTTTAGTAAGTTTATTACGGAACTTTATCAATGTTGTTCATATTAAAATTAATTGGCAATAACTAGTATAACGTTAGGTGCAATGATAAGAAAAAAATCCTTGTAATCCTTGGTTGCACCACTTTTACAAATGTCATGATTTTTGACAACAGTTAACGTGAAATTTCTCCCTCATATTCTCGTCGAGGCCACAACGAAGAATGAATAAGATTAACATTCGTATTGAGAGAGACCGTCGTACACGAAGAATACCTGATCTCTCCTTTTGTTCGCTTTTTCGATAAGGAAAAAAAAAGAGAGAGCTTCTTTGTCCCAGCGCTCTTGGGAAATGAAAAGCTTATGAGGTATTGATTATCCCGTTCAGAACACGTCAAATCCTCTGAGACGGCATTGCTGCCATTGGCACCACAAACACGTGCGCGCGGGTGGGCGGGGTGGGGGGGGGGGCGCATCCGCGAAGTCTTCGTTGTCCCTTCGCCTGATGGAAATAACCCGAAGAGTTGGGAGTAATAAAGTGTTAGAAGATGTCTGAGTATTGTATCCCTTTATTCCTCTCCTTCGCCAGTGTCTTCAGTCTCGACACTGGAGGATCCAAAGCATGTTAATTACCATTGACTTCCCCATTGGCACTCCCGAAAGGGGTTAGTGCCGTCTGTGAACGGTCTGGTTTTTACTTAAGGGTGTTTGCGGCGTCCCTACGGCCCTCAGCTGCGTCCACTTTTGTTTTTAGTAGCCTTTTACATTACCTCCATTCGCGTTTACTTTCTTCAGTCTTGCTGTCCAACACTCTCAGCTGTCACTTCTTGGTGCAACTGTAGGAGTTTCTCCCTGCTCCGCCTTTAGATTCCTGTACTTCATTTAATTTAATTATCTGAATCTCTCGCTCTCTCTTGCTGTCCAATCACACTTTTATATATATATATATATATATATATATATATATATATATATATATATATATATATATATATATATAATATATTTATATATATATATATATATATATATATATATATATATATATATATTATATATATATGTGTGTGTGTGTGCGTGTGTGCGCGAGCGTGTCAGTGTTAGGAAAAATGAAATGACTTGGTAAGAACATATGTATATATATTTAATATATATGTATATATATACTGTATATACATACATACATACATACATACATATACACAGACACACACATACATACGCGAATCGCGATAGCATGATTTTGCATCACTGGCAGAAATAAAAAAAAATCCAAATCTCATGCTACATGCAAATTAGGAAACGCAGAAGGAACTCAAGTTAGATTAAGGAAAATGATCAAGCCTGTGAGGGTAGGGTAGGAGCCGATTAGAAATGCTGCTGGAGGGAACTTGTGTGTGTCCCAGTGATCCCTCTAGTTATACTGAAGTGGCGAAGAGGCTTCTTCTTACCGCCAGGAAGGATTCCCTCCAGGAACAGTAGTGTCTTCCTACTGATCCTGCCGTCCTTATGACCTCTTCCTGCTGCTGCATTCCTTCGCTGCTTACGAGTACCTATCCAACGAAGAGGATTGCACTCCTGGTAACAGCTGGTTGAATGACAACGACAGCAACGAAGCTTTGTATATCCCTTCGTCGTAGAAGTCACCTTTAGTGGGTAGAATCTGTCTGAGCTTCCGACTGGCAGACCAGTGAAATGGTGTCTCTCAAGCCGTTTGATGCTTTTGAGAAATATTCTCTTCTTATTTTCGCCCAAATTAGTTTTCAAAACTGCCGCGGATTTTGAAAGTGTCGAGAATTTTGGAGTTTCCCCTGTCTTGACTACCTTGCAGTTAATGGAGAATGGTCTTTTCACTGTTGTGTTTTATGTATATTCTCCCCTAAAATGGAAGACTGCAGTATCTGCAAAAATACAAAACTGAGAAAAATGGTTTGTACTCCTTTGCCTTACTACTGATTTTGCAGGTACTCCAAACGGGACCCGCTAAATACTTGTGAAAAGCATTGAAGAATCATTCTGAAACTGCAGTAACTTGTGTCATTTGTGTTTCACGAGCCCAATAGGTGGCATATCTCGATTTCGAAAACTTTGCAGATACTGCAGTTTTCCATTTTAGGGCAGTAATGTGTCATGAATGGTCAGCTTCGAGTCGGCATAATTATGCTCACCGGATTACTGTGTTCTGAAACGGAAGTCACTTGCAGATACGCTCAGTATAGTACACTTGCAGATACACTCTTCTACAACTGGAATAAGAGCTGTTAATACACTTAACGTAGCCTTGAAATCATGAAAGGCTCATAGATCTACCATTTTAGCTTCACAGTGAGGCTGAAAACTTTTTAGATGATGTGATTGAATAAATGTAATGTTATACATATGCATGTAGATCATTCGCTTAAGCAAACATTCATATACGTGTCGTTATTTCCATCATATAACAGTAAACCCATAGCGTTTACTGAACCTTTTGTTGAATGTGCAGATCCCCAGCCTTCCATGAGGCGTGAATTGCCGAAATGTAATTATACTCTTGAAACCACCTGCTGAAGAACAAAGTTTTTGAGAATGAAATAGAAAAATGTTTACATCCGGATACATTCCAGTGAGTTGCTCACTAACTTATCCCGTAGGGGGGGTAGTGCCTTCAGTGCACCTCACGCGGTGCACTGTAGGCATTACTGAAGGTTCTATGCAGTGTCCCTTTGGCCTCTAGCTGCAACCACTTTCATTCCTTTTACTGTATTTCCATTCATATTCTTTCTCTTCCATCTGGCTATCCTCCCTCTCCTAACACATGTTTCATAGTGCAACTGCGAGGTCTTCTTCCTGTTACCTTTCAAGCCTTTCAACTTTCAATTTCCCTTTCAGCGCTGAATGACCTCATAGGTCCCAGTGCTTGGCCTTTGGCCTAAATTCTGTATTCCATTCCATCCATTCTGCTAACTTATTAGAGCAGAAATGATGTTAGACTTCACATATAAAAATCTTATTTGCATTTATAGTCTTTTGAATTTGAGATATCTTCGTATCTGTAAGAAAATGACGATATGGAAATTTTGTTCCGTCAAATATAGCTCTTAAGTACTTTCCTTTTTTGTTTTTGAAAGATGGTATTGTGTCACGACCTTCTGGGTTACTTCATAACTTTTCTGTGTATTCTTCTCTCTCTTTTTTTTCATTTTAGACTTAGCAATAACAAGCCGAATTTAGAATAAACAAGATAATTATTATATACCCATTCAAAAGACTCAGGAAGTAGCATGTTTGTTTAATGAATCTCTGTAGGTTTTGTCACTGAATTCCCAACATGACAGAGTATTCTGTATCACAACTTTCCCCATTAGCGTCGATAAAAGAGTAGGCTTGGCCTCATATTTCTCTCTTTCTGTCCCTGCTCTTTCACTACAGAAGCTGACCAGGACAAAATGTTGAATAGCATGGCACTATTTGCTGACGGGTCCAGATTATACAGGGTACAGTACTCTAATGGGCTCAGTGATGATGTAAGAAATATGGTAATGAAAATATCGGAATTGAATGATGCAGGAAAATGTTATTTGTCGAATATCAATAGCAAACACGCAAAAGCCGTGGTTTCTAAATCTATAAAATTCTTTGACAGTCACCCAATGCTTAATATAATTAGTTTACGTAAAGGAAATGACAGTAGGCGTTCCTTGAAACTATTAAGAAGGCAGTTTTCGTACTGTTTCCTATTGCTTTTGGGATATTTTATACTCAGGTATTTCTTTTTAACACTACGTTCTCCTGACATTTTTACATCATACTCTCGCATCTCATGTATACGTTAGCGCGGGATGTCAAGAGAGTGTCGTGGAATTAACAGAAGAGAAACTTTTCTGCTACCAAAGTTTCAAAGAATTTGCATATATTAGGGTGCCCATTAGAACTTCCTTAAACTAAACTTTTGCTCCCAGCGCACGAATTGCCATAATAGAACTCCAGGTATGATGCTTTTAGCATAGACACAGACACACGCATATACACATAATATATATATATATATATATATATATATATATATATATATATATATATATATATATATATATATATGGTATTGTTCTGTAATTGCAGAGCACTTAATGGATACAATCTTTGTAGATTACTGTTTCTTCTACTACCAGTGAAATTACGATATACTTAATAACCAAATTGAAACGAATCTGAGCAGAAAGCATCGTGAGTTTCAGAGAGAGAGAGAGAGAGAGAGAGAGAGTGTCTCAAAAGGTATGCGTATGAATCATTATCTGATACAAAATGATGAGACCGTCATCAAACAATAGTTCATTCTAAGTAAATTAGAGAGAGAGAGAGAGAGAGAGAGAGAGAGAGAGAGAGAGAGAGAGAGAGAGAGAGAATTCCAGACTGATAATTAAAGCTGAGAGAAAAGAGAGACGGAATCGCGGAAAAAGATTCCGTTCAAGGCCGCCGTGCCTCGGGAGGAGAGATGCTTCGTAAGGCCTTGAGAGATAAGAGAGAGATGAAAGCGGCAAAGGGATTTGGTCCGGCTCATTAATTTGAGCAAATGTAACTAATTTGGACGATAATTAAGCTGGCTCATCCTAATCAGACGCTGATTTAAGGTCCACCGGCGGGAAACCAATTTTTTTATATAAAAAGAAGAAAACAAAAAGTGTTTAGTTGAGAAAATATCTTAGGTTAGGGTGGTGTTTTTTTTTCGATACAAAGCGATAATTTTTTTTGAGCGCAGTGCGGTTGATAGATAGACAGACAGACAAACAAAGCTTGACTTGACTTGGCAGACAGACAGACTGACAGACAGGCAGACAAACATTGACTTAACTTGGCTTGACTTTACTTGGACACAGATAGACAGACAGATATTGACTTGACTTGAATTCACTTGGACACAGACAGACAGACATTCATTTGACTTGGCTTGGACACAGGCAGACTGACAGACATAGCATAGACATGACAAAACATGACATGACATGACATGACAGACAGACTTTTAGTATGATTTTAATTAAGGAAGACCACTTATTCCATAGCATCTTTACATAGGCGTGCGCACATACAAACACGCATATAATTGGGTATGTATATTTATTCATATTTGTAGGTATGTATGTATGTATGTGTGTGTGTGTGTGTAAATGCTAGGTAGTAACAAAATTTCCACGTGATGTCACAATTACAAGTTCACCACTGAGGAGAAAATTAGAAAGTAATTACCAAATACTTTTGGGTATTTCAAAGCACACTGAACACTGGAAGAGAATGTTTTTTTTACTTGAGAAAACTGAACATAGGAAGATAACTGGAATATTTTTTAAAAGATTAATTGATAAAAAAAATCAGTGAAATGAAAGCAATCTAACAGCAGATCCATATTGGTAAAAGTCGCAAACGATTTAGACAATATAACGATATATAATTTCATTTGCTGTTCTACGTAAAAGAGCCATTTTTACTTTTAACTTTTTCCAATAGAATTATTCTGTTGTTTGGTTGTTTACCTTCATTTATTTATAGTTAATTTTATCTGCATAATAATCTTTATTCTTTTTCAGTTAGGGATAGTGACTTCTTGTCACATACGGATATTTTCTTTTTTCTTTTATGAATTTTCAGTTCTTTGACGTTTTCTTAGCAAGCTACTTGCTTGTATTTGTTCCTATTTTTTACCATTATTTCTGTTCTTGTATATTTCACTATCATTCTTTTTGCTGTTTTATGTTCTATTCGCCCGTGGCAATCGGTGTTTTTTTTTCGTGAAACTTGCCAAGCTAGGGCCTATCTATACTTTAAACCACAACAAGAGTAAATATCTTAAGTTGTCGTAATAGTGGGAACTGTTGACATTTCTTCTTCACTAATTATCCACGTCCATTTTTTTCCTGAATGAATGAATCACCAGCTGATTCGTGAGGAATTGAAAATGGCATTTTAACAAGCGAGATAAATTTCTTGCCTCTTTTGAATTTTAACGAAACTGACGTAATCTGGACTTTTATCTTCGCAGCGACAGACTGGGTTCGTTTATTACAGTTTATTGTAAAATAAAAAAGACTGAGTAATAATAAGGCCCATGGTTCTGCCACTTCTCTCCCCCCCCAACTCCTACCCATCTTTTTTCCCCTCCCTCGGTTTCATAATTGAATTTACGGGCACCTTAAGTCATAATTAAGTTTCCATCAAGGATTTGATTTCCGGTAAGACGAACATCAGTTGAAAAGCCTCTCGAGCTTAAGTTAGTTCTATTTTTTATTTTATCCTTTTTCTGTTTTTTATTTGAGTTCTTTTTTTTTTATCCGTTTTCTGTTTTTTTTTTTTATTTGTTATCAGCTCCTCCTCAAAATGGATGAAGCGTCTTCCTGCTAGGGATGTAGTTCTAAGGCACTACAGAATCAGGTAATCTTCAGCTATAGCTTTTGGGCCTCTCCGCACTCCATTTTAAAAGGTATCTGGCTTAAACTAGATTAAACATTTTTTGTTTGTTTAATAAAAACATTCTCTTTAAAGCCTAATAGAATATAGAGAGAAATATCAGCAGGAGATTGTGAACACTGAAATCAAAAGAGGAATGCGATCAGTAAAACTGTAGATCAGTGTAACTACAATAAAAAGTTAAAAATATGTTTCAGATTTTATGGAAAAGAATGAAATGTTGAAAACATGGGATCAAAGAGGAAAGGGATAAAATTCCCAATTATCTCGAACACTGCGGGAGAAAGATTATACCCGGTAACTGGAAGAAAAAAGTCAATGTTATTTTTGGCTTCGTACATGGAGAAAAAAAAAATGGGACAGGATTTATTTTTATAGTAAATTGATTTGAAGCAAAGCTGTTTCGGTGCTTGGTCTCAATATAAGTATTTAGAGGGTTCTAGAAACCAATAATTTTTTTTTTATTCGTAAGAAGTAGAAACACGGCAATTCAAAGAGACTTAAATAGGAAAAAAGGTGAAGTATTTGAACACACCAAACACACATGTATATATATATATATATATATATATATATATATATATATATATATATATATATATATATATATATATATATATATATATACATATATATATATATTATATATTATGTATTATGTATATATACATTATATATACCTATATGCATATATATACATACATATATGTACATATATATATATATATATACATATATATATATATATACATAAAATTATATAAAATATGTATAAGAATGCGTACAAGAATAAGTATCTCCCAGTATATATGTATATATATACATATATGTATATATATATGTGTATATTTTTTTACACATTTAAATGTGTGTCTAGTTCTTGGACGTCGCATCAACTTCCTAGCTGACTCATAAGAGTAATGGAGTGCCATTATTGCATGAATGTTGCCAGATGCTGTCACGTTATTCATAAACAAACACTGATTCAGTTTCTATATTTACCTTCTTTTTGTATCTTAGTTTTTTATTTCTATTTCTTTCTAGATTTTGGAGATGTGATCAATTCACGTTACCTATTATCATTTCGAATACTGTCGTTTGTTTCTGCATATTTTATATTTGAATATTTTTTGAGTCGTTTAATTTTACTTTTCTGTGAAAAGAAAACTGTTGTGCCTGCTATGTCTGTCCGTCCGCACTTTTTTCTGTCCGCCCTCAGATCTTAAAACTAATGCTAGAGGGCTGCCAATTGGTATGTTGATCATCCACCCTCCAATCATTAAACATACCAAATTGCAGCCATATAACCTCAGTAGTTTTTATTTTATTTAAGGTTAAAGGTAGCCATAATTCGTGCTTCTGGCAACCATATAGGATAGGCCACCACCGGTCCATGGTTAAAATTTCGTGGGCTGCGGCTCATACAGCATTATACCGAGACCACCCAAAGATAGATCTGTTTTCGGTGGCCTTGATTATACGCTGTAGCGGCTGTACAGAAAACTCGATTGCGCCGAAGTGTCTTCGGCGCATTTTTTACTTGTCTTTGTTGTGTTTGATTATTCAGATGCCTTCTTATATCTCATTTAGTATCTTTGATTAGATTACAGTTGCTGCCCTTTCATGCTTAAGGAGGAGGTTTTATCGCGACATTGTATTTATTTTGTTTGGCATGCATAAAAGTTTATGAAATATTGCCCTGTTTATTTGAACCTCTTCAATCTCATGGAGGTTCTTCCTGTCTTTGAAAGGACGGATTTCAAAATAAGAAGACAGTTGCTCATAGAGTTAGCCCTTTTATTTGCTTAACAATTTTGCCTTAAAAGTCTATTTTTATAGGTTTATGGTACATTTATGAAGCAAAATAAAAAAAAAATTGAAAAATAAAAATCGACTTCTCACTTCGTATCAGGGACAAGTCTGTTTTTGTAGAGGTTTGTGGTACATTTATAAAAGAAAAAAAAAAGAAAAATCGACTTCTTCCTTCCTATCAGGGACCAGTCTGTTTGTTTACAGGTTTATGGTACATTTATGAAACAAAATAAAAAAGAAAAAGTGGAAAATCGACTTCTCGCTTCGTATCAGGGACGAGTCTGAATTCTGTGTTAGTCACCCAGAAACAGAATAAAATAAAAGTAGCTCCTTGGAGGAGACCAGACACTAACAAATGTTGACGAGAGACGCGAATTTGTTTCTCAGCTTATTGAAGGCAGGCGTCTCTTTATCTGGGCTTCCTAAGTGGGCGGAAGAAAGAGAGGAGACAAGGAAGAAGAGATTTAAGAAAAGAAAACCTTTGTGTCTCTCCAGGCGTCGACGAGATTGCGATATGAGAGAGAGAGAGAGAGAGAGAGAGAGAGAGAGAGAGAGAGAGAGAGAGAGAGAGAGAGAGAGAGAGAGAGAGAGTCTTTCAAGGCTTTCTTTTAGGATTGTTAAGGGTAAGTTGTTTTTATTTTTTGTGCTACATCTTGCACATAGTGTTCGTTAAAAAGTTCCAGAGGCTTCATACAGGGGGAGTTTATAGAATTTTTTTTTTTTCGCATTTTATCTTGGCATACAAAAGCCGAAAGCAACATGTCACTTTCGCATAATATAAAGAAGAACCTGGAGAAGTAAATTATCTGGAAGTAAAAAGATATTCATGATTTTTTTAACAATTTTGTGGGTAACTTAAAATGCCAATTTAAAGATGTCTTTATTTCTGCACAGAGATACTATGTCCTGCAGATGTGAACCTGATTCCTTGTAATAATTATTATTATTATTATTATTATTATTATTATTATTATTATTATTATTATTATTATTATTATTAAACCCTGCAGGCTGTGAGCTTTCAAAGCAAGCTTCTAAAAGGGAAGTCCAGATGTGAAAATAGCAAAAGCAAAGATGGAAATAACACTAAAGTAAATTAGCAGCAAAAAAAAAAAAATTCCATACAAAAATAGTCTAACCAAACTAGTATTAAAATACTTAAACCTGTATCCGAGAAAATACAAAAAAACAGAATAGATAAATGAAAGTTGAAACTGTATGTAGATAATTAGTAACAAATAACAATTATCTCCTAATTAGCTTTTAAATAGATTAGGCAAATGGAAGTTATAGTTAGCTTTTAAATAACCTAGGCAAATGAAAGTTGAAACTGAATGTGAATGAATAATTAGCAGCAGATAAAATTGACCTCTGCATTCCCCCTTTAAACAGATACAAAATTGTCAGCAAAGAATAGTTACCTGTATGTCAGCCCTGAGATAGATATAAAAATGTCAGCAAATAACAGTTACCTCTATGCCAGCCTTGAGATAGATATAAAAGTGTCAGCAAATAACAGTTACCTCTATGTCAGCCTTGAGATAGATATAAAAGTGTCAGCAGATAACAGTTACCTCTATGTCAGCCTTGATATAGATATGAAAGTGTCAGCAAATAACAGTTACCTCTATATCAGCCTGTAAACAGATATAAAATTGTCAGCAAATAACAGTTACCTCTATATTAGCTTTTAAACAGATATAAAATTGTCATCAAATAACAGTTACCTCTGCATCAGCCTTTAAATAGATATAAAATTGTCAGCAAATCAGTTGCGTCTATGCCAGCCTTTAAGTAGATATAAAATTGTCAGCAAATCAGTTACTTCTATGTCAGCCTTTAAATAGATATAAAATTATCAGCAAATTAGTTATCTCTATGTCAGCCTTTAAATGGATATAAAATTGTCAGCAAATAACAGTTACCTCTAGATTAGCCTTTAAGTAGATATAAAATTGTCAGCAAATAACAGTTACCTCTATGTCAGCCTTTAAATAGATATAAAATTGTCAGCAAATAACAGTTACCTCTATGCCAGCCTTTAAATAGATATAAAATTGTCAGCAAATAACAGTTACCTCTATGTTAGCCTTTAAATAGATATAAAATTGTCAGCGAATAACAGTTACCTCAATGTTAGCCTTTAAATAGATATAAAAGTGTCAGCAAATATTGTCAGCAAATAACAGTTACCTCCATATCAGCCTTTAAATTGATAAAAAAAAAAGTCACCACATGGTTTAAAGGACAAATGTGCCACCGGAGATGACCCTCGTGCCACAAATAGCGACGTAGTTACTGCAGTCAATTAAGCAAAACTTAATTGGAACGAGGGGAGGCTGGTCTCCCCAGCTATGCGCGATGGTTTTGCTGTGCAACCGGTTCTCATGTGACTGTTTCCGCGCGAATCAAGTTCGTTCCAGGACACCTAAACGACGTCTTTGTTAAGCTTCTACGTTTATTTGCGTAGAGTGTGAGAATGGGGCTTTTGTCGTATGTGTATGGCGCTTTGTTATGGCTGGTTACACCACGTGTTTATTTTGCATGTTTATAGTGAAAATCTTGTGCCTGGTGTTCGATTTTAGCGAAAGTGCTATGATAAACCTGAGAAGTATTCTTCAATGTCATCATGTTTGGATGGAGAAAATCCATAGTTGTATGTAGAATATTATGTTATGCATAATAACTATGTATAACATATATATGTATAATATATACGTTATATGTATAACATACATTCTCTCTGTACGTACATATAATAGCGGATTTTCTTTACCTATTCTGAGGTCACGAGAGAGAGAGAGAGACAGAGATAATATTTGTTATTTTTATGTTTCTTACAGCTTTTCATATTGTCCTTTAACCCATCAAAGTATGTTACTACATGCTGGCCTGGTAATCTTATTTTTGTTATGTACCTCAAACAGTATTGCATGCTTTTATATTTCTCATGACAAGAAGATTAGGAAGAGAGCATTATAACTTCATATATCCCATTATTATAGCTCATTCTTTTGACAGGTCGCCTGATTTTCTCTGGTCAGTTTTAGTTTTCTGTAAAAGAAAACTATTGTGCCGGCTTTGTCTGTCCGTCCGCACTTTATTCTGTCCGCACGTTTTCTGTCCACCCTCAGATCTTAAAAACTACTGAGGCTAGAGGGCTGCAAGTGGGTATGTTGATCGTCCACCCTCCAATCATCAAACATACCAAATTGCAACCCTCTAAACTTAGTAGTTTTTATTTTATTTAAGATTAAAGTAAGCCATAATCATGCTTCTGGCAACGATATAAGATGGGTCACCACCGAGCCGTGGTTAAAGTTTCATGGGCCGCAGCTCATGCAGCATTATAGTGAGACCATCGAAAGATAGATCTGTTTTCGGTGGCCTTGATTATACGCTGTAGCGGCTGTACAGAACACTCGATTGCGCCCAAGAAACTTCGGCACTCTTTTTACTTGTTTTTCTTTTTTGCGGTTTGAAGTATAAAGGAAAACTAAAGGACAGCATTTCACGTCACATCGCATGGTTGGTAATTCAGCCATAAGTCTGATTTGTCACGAATTAGGGCTGTGTCTTAAAGGGGAAAAATGAATCAGTTTACGAAAGTATTTGTGTGAAGGTGTGAACGAAGACGGGTATATAGAAAGAAAGATGAAGAAAGCCATGCTTAGATACTACGATGGATACATTGTTATGAATGACGCTCTTGAAACCAGTGAATGAACAGTGACAGTTGTCCTCTCACCTGGTATTCTATTAATTTATTTATATTTGTATCTGTTTGTACTGTACATGAAATTGTTAATGTATCTTTTTTCTTTATCTAATAACCGATCTCGTCTTTCTGTATTTCATATTATATTCTGTAACTTCTTTCAAATGAATGAACACCATGTTCTTTGGAGGCTTGAATTTCAAGTCAGTGGCCCCTCAGGTAGGCTTGTTCCACATAAGTAGGGATTCACCTTCGAAATAATAATAATAATAATAATAATAATAATAATAATAATAATAATAGATGCCGAAGTAGCTCCAGGGCTCATGCAGAAGAGTGTGCTACTAGAAACAGCGCACATAGTGAGAAAAGTGATGGACTCCTAAGGAGGCAGGATGCAACCCGGAACCCCACACTGAAAAAACCGCTCAGTCAAATAGGATGACTGTGGTAGACAAAAAAAAAAAAATAAATAAATAAATAAAAAATAATAATAATAATAATAAAATAGAATATATAAACAAATACTTAAACAAAAAAACAAAAAAACAATAATAATAATCTGCCGATTCTAACGTTTGCATGGATCAGTCAAAACATGATCTGCTCTGCACATTGCGAAAATAGATAGTGTACACCCCACCAAGTCTAGGAAGCATACGAAACATTATGGAAAATGTGTCGAAAGCCTATGAATGAGATTCGCGACCTATTTAAGCAGAACAAACACTGAAGTGACGTTTAGGAAAGATGTGAATGGCGAGTCAAATCCTTCCTTCAGCTTATTAAAAAGTGGCGTCTCTTTATCTCTGGACCGTCAAGCGCGTGAGGAAGGACAAGCGGAGGAGAGAGAGAGAGAGAGGATTTACAAAAGACCCCTTTGTCTCTCCGAAGTGAGGACAAGAGTTGAGGAGAAGGGTCAGAGTCTCTCACGCGCTTCCTTTATTTTCTCAAAGGCTGCCAAACAGAAAAGGTGTAATTTATTTTTTTAACTTTTTCGAAACCGAAAGGATGCCGGTAAATGTAAGAAAATTCATTGGAATCAACAAAATCATCTTGGGCATTTTATCTCTTCCTTAGGTGATTAAAATCTGAATTCTCAGTAACTGTGTACCAGAAAGCATTTTGTTTTTAACTTTTAAAAGGTGCCAAGTTATAAGAAAGCTTAATGAAGTGTGAATGGTCAGTAAGTTATGCTTCAGAGAGCTCTTGGGGATTTTTGGCTCATATAAGGGGCAGATTTCATATCATGAATTGGAGTGAGACCTTTTTTCTTTTTAGTTTTCTATAAAAGAAAACTGTTGTGCCGGCTTTGTCTGTCCGTCCTCACTTTATTCTGTCCACACTTTTTCTGTCCGCCCTCAGATCTTAAAAACTACTGAGGCTAGAGGGCTGCAAATTGGTATGTTGATAATCGACCCTCCAATCATCAAACATACCAAAATGCAGCCCTCTAGCCTCAGTAGTTTTTATTGTAATTAAGGTTAAAGTTAGCCATAATCGTGCTTCTGGCAACGATATAGGATAGGACACCACGGAGCCGTGGTTAAAGATTCATGGGCCGCGGCTCATACAGCATTATACCGAGACCACTGAAGGGTAGATCTGTTTTCGGTGGCCTCGATTATACGCTGTACAGAAAACTCGATTACGCCGAAGAAATTTCGGCGCATTTTTTACTTATGAAAGTAACTACTTGTATAAATGGAGATTCTGGGATCTGCCATCGTCAGCCAGACTGGGAATATCAGCCTGTCAGCAGGACACTGGAAATATGGTTTATTGTCCGACTAATGCTTAAGGAAGCGCTTTAACAAAACCGACCACTAGACTCGACCCATTTGGTATCTGCCAAGTCATTCACCATCTCTTAATTCAACAAGCTTTGTTATTCCACACTTCTACATTCCATAGAAATATTCTCTTCAGCTACGTTGTCCATGCGCACTAAACTCAGTGTTCTTTTTCAGAGGCGCATATGCACTCACTCGCAGGGGTGCCCTTTTAGCTCGGAAAGGTTTCCTGCTAGCTGATTGGTTGCAAGTATTTTGTCCGAATAGCATCATTGTTTTCAAATAATTACCAAGTAATGTGAATCGAAACTTATTTACTAACCTAAATTTCTCCCTCAGATATATGTTTTGTCAATAAATAATGTTAACGAATAAAGAGATTGTAAAGTATTGTGATGGTAAGTCTAAATTTAATAACAACACCCGCCGAAGTCAACGACAGGAGCTTGTTTTTACTTTTCACATATTTTAACACCAATTGGGATAAATTTCACTAAGCCTAAGAAAAACATGATATTATAAGCTTTCTTTGAATACCAGAATCTACTAAAAACATGGAATTAATAAAACTCGTTACTGGTAAAACTTCCGGGGAGGTAAAAGAAACAGCCTGTGGCGGCCTGGCGGGAAAACTATCTCAGCTGATTGTCATTGCAGCATTTCCTGGTTTACGTCATTGCAGCTTTTTCCTGATTTATGTAGTGTTGAAATCAATGTTATGTTATTGAGATTGCTTTAATGGCTATATCTGCAATTAAATAGTTTCTATGCTTCTTTTTGTAGGTGCACAATAATAAAAATTTATTTCGCAGAAATTAACAACTTACTCTTTCATGTAAGTTACAGCAGACAATGCGAGATAAGAAAACTTTTTGTTTTCTTATTTTGCGTTCTGCTCAGGACACATATAAGGTTAACACGAGTTTCTGCGGATATTTTGAGAAGTAAAAGAATATGTGACTGAGTAGAAAATGTACTATACACATATACATTTAAGGATTAGTAGGCTATAGGCGTCTACTGTCAAATATCGATGGAAGGGAGAGGGATGGGTATCGCGGTTGTAACTCGGTGAAATTATGAATTCTGTATGCATGTATGCATACATACATACATACATACATACATACATACATACATACATACATACATACACGTATGTACATACAATTGCGTCTCATGTCAATATTGGACGACATGGAATTATGCTGTAAATTGAACCTCTGGAGATGTAACTAGCATTTAATGACGAACCTCACAGTATTGATCTTTGCTGCCTGATGTGCAGCTAATTAGCAGGAAATACCTGAGGTATTCCTCGTGTTAGCGTAAGCTTTACTTCAACTAGTCTTTAATCCAGCAAAATATAACGAATCTGACAAAAACGTCCAGCAGAACAAGGGAAATATTTAGGTTACTTTGATAAAAGCTTAAACGTCAGATAATTCTCTTGTAGGAGCCGAGTCCATTATGTTTCAGTCAATTCTCTCCCGTAGGGGGGTAATGCCATCAGTCCACCTCACGTGGTGCACTGTATAGGCATTACTTAGGGGTCTTTTCAGCATCCCTTTAGCCCCTAGCTGCAACCTCACTCATTCCTTTTATTATATATATATTATATATATATATATATATATATATATATATATATATATATATATATATATATATATATATATATATATATATATATATATATATATATATGCATGCACTATGTGTTTAATTTTAATTATATTTTGCTTTCGATTCTTTTGCTGTGCCTTCGTTATCCGTCGATTAACACGTGTAAATTGAATAATAATGGAGAAATAATTGCATTAAATTACATGCAAGTAATTCTTTTATACCAACACCTGTTCATGATAAAGGGATATGCTGTATTATATTAGCTAACTTACGTATGTTAACCAAGTTACGAATATGTATTTTATCCCGCAAGAAGAACAGGAGGTTATTTTGAACGTGATGTCACCTCTGAATTATATATATTTGTGTAAATTATATATATATATATATATATATATATATATATATATATATATATATATATATATATATATATATACATACATATATAGATATATATCCAGATAGGCAACATTATATATATATATATATATTATATATATATATATATATATATATATATATATATATATATATATATATATATATATATATATATATATATATATATATATATATATATATATATATATATATATATATATATTTTTACAAATATTACTGCTGTTCGCCCTCGTAAATTCTGATTGTAAAAATATCAGCCTGACTGAGACCGGGAAAAGACGTTGTCTAGATTAGAAGCGTCTTCAGTTCAAACCTTAACGTCCGTTGGAGAACGGGATAGGTAATTTAGGCATTTCACCCTATAGGAAAATTTCCCTATCAGCCTTAAAAATAGGTGGTCCTAAGGTCCCTTTTTCCTTCCTACCTGTCTCTTGGCGAATGTTTTTAACAAGAACGCGGACACCTGGGGTGACTGTTTTTGACCTAGGCCGGTCAGGGAACTTCAGAGAGATTGGAACATTCGAAGAGACCACATGTCCGACGGGGCCTCTTCTCCCTTTCTTTGTCTATTACTCTATTAGTGAAGTGAAGAAGCAATTGCGAAGACTCCTCTCGGCGGTGGTTGGTGCGCACAACGTTCGTCCTAAGGTAAAGTCGCTTTTTGTTCAAAACTTCGCCCATTCTTTTATCTTTGTTCTGTATTTCGCATTTCTTTTGTTTCCTCCTTCATCCCCCACTTACTGTATATGTGTTTACGAAGTCTAGATTAAGCCAAATTATTATATTGTTAGCTTCAACCCAGTTATTCCAGTAAAATACCTAGGTTAGGGTAAGCAACACAGTTCTAAGTCTCGATGCTTTTGTATGCCTCGCGTCCGAATGTTTGGAAGAACCGTTGCGTTTAAAATCAAATCCATCTCAAATATTCTTGTTAAGGTTAATTACCCTTAACTGGCGACCTTTGGCTAATTAACGACTGTCTTTGAGGTTAACTTTTGGCTTCAAGTGGCAGGTTACGTGTAATCTTGGTTTGCAGGGCCGTAAAAATTACGTAAATTGAATAATACATGATCAACCAAGACCCTCACACGTAACATTGGCGACCTTGCGTAGAATCTGAAGTAAATTTTAGAGAAAGAATCTGGAGAAAAGGAAATTAAATTACATTAATTCCAAAAAATAAAAGTCAGATATCGAACTCCATTTCATTCTTCCAAACAAGGAACCAGGCATAATAATAAGCGGTAAAGAGAATAGTTATAATAACAAGTGTAGCGAGAATTAGCGTAGGTAGGCAAGGGTGCGTCGAGAGCAGAGCAGTCATAATTTATAACGTTTAAGACAAGGGCATTTTGCCGCGTTTGGCATTCGAGTTAAGTCGTCCATAACTAATCTTAAGGCCGGAAAAAGCGGAGCCCGTTTCATGTACACAAAGTAATTTAGAAATCGCGTCGGCAATTCCGATCGTTATTGTTTGCATATAGCGGGAATCATTCAAAAACCGTGTCAGTGAAGTAGCAAACGAACGGAAATAGTAATTTTACAATAAAATGTACCGTGCAGCAACGTAAATTCACGCTGGTAGGACAGCAGTTTTTTTTCATTCTTTTGTTTAATGTCCGGGTGAGAATACGATAACAAAAGACACAAAGTTGTTTGGTAATTTCGTTTTCCATCCTTAACGTAAAACACTATGCATGATTGGTATATTTAAAGTAAAATCTGGATACCTGCATTTGTTTCGTGCGTTGTTTTTGAATTTGGTGCTAAAAGGAAATACCCGCCATCTTGGATTCCTCCGCCGTGTTCGCGCGGTTGTTTTGAAATTGTTCGAACTGTTTGTGAGAGAACCGCCATTTGATGTTGTCGCGCCGCCCAAGGTTTTGAAATTTAGGCCTAACGGGACCTGGCCGCCATCTTAAGACCTTGTTATTGTCATTCTCTGTTGTGACCACTCTGCTCCCAGCCCTTTTGGAACTACTTTCTCGGCGTAGTAGAAGTTAGACAGACTTCGGTAGACAAAAAAAAAAAACCAAAAGATAATTTAGGCAGGGAAAGATAGGCCTTAGTTAGGAGTAATACCATAACAAGTTCCTATACAAATACCTGCTATAAAAATCATATAAAGAGAATTTAAAATTTTACGATAAACTTTTGTGACGTCGGCTCCCAGGAAAATTAAGATAAAAAAGCAATCCCTAAGGAAGCCAAGACGACGTCTATATCATTTTATTAAGATCCATGCCATTGTGCATTTATAAGATCTTTGCTTTACATGTCCTCAAGCAGCAAGAAATTCGCTGATTGAAAATCTCTCTCTCTCTCTCTCTCTCTCTCTCTCTCTCTCTCTCTCTCTCTCTCTCTCTCTCTCTCGTCATTCAAGTAAGCATTCCTAACCTAAGTGTACGTGATCCTCTTCAAAGAAAGAACGGCCGACACTAGGCTAATTAATTCGAATACAATAAACCAAATAAAAGAAACACCTCTGTCCCACAATAGATGAGGACAAGTTAAGAGTAATTACAATACAGTGATAAACTGTAGGTCACGAGTGAGGCCTGCTATCCAGACCGAAGCAAACAGTAGTTTTCACCCTCTGAAAGAAGAAGGGGCCAGCACTGGGTACTGGGGACCAGCCACTCACGAGGATCTTCAAAGAAAAAAAAAAAAAAAACCCAAATTCACTTTATTCCACAGTGCCAATAATTTGCAGCACTGTCATCACTTGAATAGCTTACTTCTCTCTCTCTCTCTCTCTTTTACCTTGCCTTTCTCTCTCATTCAATTGTTGCACTCTGCAGGGGGTGTAGAGTGCCTTTCCTCCCATATAGCCTAGTTGGACTCCAGTAGAGGGTCCCTAGGAACACATTGGCACCATAAGTGCCACTCAAGAAAACAAAAGGGAACACAGAAGAGAAAGTTCTTCTGGGACCTAACCTGCACCAGTGCCTAGGGATACTGAGTGCCACCAGTGTGACCTGTACACGGCACACCCAAACCACAGTGCCCCCTTTTGAAAGGGTGCCACGTCATTGAAGAGACACTTCCTCGCTGCCCAAGTACGCCTGTCGACCCGGTTAGACGCCCTTCCCCACCAGAACCATGGCAGCAGAGCATTATAAAACTTTCCTGGGGCTGGGGACGGCGGCAGGTCTCACCGGCTCGGAACTTACCACCTGGGTTAAGGAGCAAGTGGACGACTTGGCCAAGCGGGAGAAGGAAGAAAGACTCGAGCAGAGGACGTATGAAGCCGAGCAGAGGAAGTATGAAGAAGAACGAAGGGTGTATGAAGCCGAGCAGAGGAGGTATGAAGAGGAAAGAGAAGAAAGAAGAAGACAGCATGAGTTAGCCTGCAAGGAAACTGAGTTAGCCCTAAAGGAGAAGGAGCTCGAGCTTGAGAGAGCGAAATGGAGAATGCCGAAGCTATGGCTAGCCATCAAGCCTCCAGTCCTACACCTGCTGCATCAAACGCTCCAATTTCGAGCATCAATTCCCTAGTCCCCAAGTGGACTGAGGACGAGCCAGAAGCATGGCTGGAGGAGATCGAGGCTCTTTTCGATAACTACAGCACCACGGAGACGGAGAGAGCCTTAATACTAGCCAAGCATATGGAGGAAAAGCCAAGGCAGCGCCGCTCACTGGAGAAGAGCCAGAGAGGCAACATGGCGGAAGTTCGTGAGAGTCATTACAAAGGCCTACGAGATAACCCCAGAAAAATGGAGACAACGGTTCCGAGGTCTTGCCAAGGAAGTCGGCTGGTCTTGGACGGAATGGGCATGTCACAAAACCCAGTCCGGCACGCGCTGGTTCGACTCCTTGGCCTGCACGACGTTTGAGGATCTTTTCAATCGGACCATGCTAGAAGACCTTTTCCAATGTGTGCCAGGGCCCCTTGCTGTATATCTTAACGATAAATAGCCCTCCACACTTATGGAAGCGTGTCGCATGGCTGATTCGTGGGCAACTTTCAATCAGTCGCATAGCACCTCTCAGAAGCGAATCATCCCTCCGCCTACCTCTCGAACTCCACTCGCCCAAGAATGGACTGCCTAGCAAGACCATATGCAACTATTGCAAGAAGGGGGCCACGCTGAAGCTGAGTGCCGATACAAACTCGGCACTAATAAGCAGCCTAACCCTACCAGCCAGAACTCCGCTCCCGATTCATCCGCTCAGCCCTCTCCTCCAACAGTTACTGCAGGCCACCGAGCCCATCCAAAAGGCCCGTGCAAATCCTGTGGGGCTGCTAGCCACTACAATGCTGGATCTCCGGCCTGTCCATATCATGTCCCCACCACCAAATTTGTCAACCTAATCAGCACTTCATTTTCTGCTGCTGGTCCGCACGGATCCTTTACCCCGAGAGACTGGAAACCCAGTTCATCTCGGTGGCCCTCTTCAGAGCACTAGCCTGCCAGTGACCCTTCCGGTCACAGTAGACACTGCGGCAGACATTAGCCTGATCACTAGGGCCCAAGTGCCAGCCGGTGCCATGGTTGACGAAGAAACCCGGTGGGAAATGAAGTGGATAGAGGGCCACACCATTACCGTTCCTACTGTCCAACTCCAGGTTATGACACCTTGGGGCACGATACCCCACCGCCTCGGCGTGGTAGGTGGAATTCGGCCCGGAGTGGCCTTCTTGTTGGGTCGGGATCTTCTCTGCGGAAGCCCGTTACCAACGCCACTCCGCAGCCATGTTACCTCCTCCACGGAGGCCCCAGTTGTAACTCCCAATAATGACAAACCTCCACCTTCCGCCCACCAAAGTGGTCCGCGGAAGGGGCGCCACCCAACCTATTTCAGGCCTAGCCCTCTCCAATCGCGAAGGGCTGTCCCACCAAGAGGTCCTCCCCCTCCGCGAAGAGAGATTCAGGAGGAGCAGTACCGCTGCAGGACGTGCAAGCGGGCAGACCACTCCACAAATTGGGAGGGCTGCCCAAACACGCAACGCCCAGCGGACGCCCCCGAACAAAGCTCACCGAGAGGCTATGATCTCCTGCTGGGGCAGGAATCTCTGCCGCAGCCAACCACAAGTTGTCCGCGAGGTATTGCACCTCCGGACCCCTCGTCAGGCATGCCTGACCCTCAACTGCTGCCAGTGCCACTTGCGAGCACTGAGCAGTGCCAGACTCCGTCCGTCCCGGACGTTGAGCTACCAATGGAAAAGGCCCCTATGCCGGGTCTAAATCATGAGGCGAATCCTCCTCCGGGAGATTTAGGATTCCCCATGCAGTTGATCATCGCGACTGGAGAGCCTCCAGCACCCGAAACTTCTTCTTTGCAAAATTCTTCTTTGCAAAATTCTTCTTTGCAAAATTTGATTCCAGGGGATGAACCCCTGGAGGATCGAAATGGTACCCCTTCCTTGGAAGACCAGGAACTGGCATCCTCGGACGCAGAAGTCGAGGTCGCTCTCGCTCCGGTTGTCGCAGCAGCCGGAGTAGGGAGTCCTCCCACAGCTTTGCAGTTGCCCCTGACTTCGCGCCCGCTAGCCCTTCTGGCCTGTCCCCGGAGTCGGTGCTCTCATCACCTCCTAGGCCAGCTACTGATAGGCCTTGGAGGAACCCGAAGAAGAAGAAGAAGGGGCGGAAGAGAGCCCAGTAGTTGCCAAGCTATAAGCTCATCCTGGCACTAGTGCCCTCTCGGCACAGTGCCCTAACATCTAAAAGTGATCCTGGCCCCTTGCCCAGAGAAGGTAGCCAGTGTGATCTCTTCCTTTTACTTGTACCTAGCCTAGGCCGCCTTAAAGTAAGGTACATCAATTTAGTAACCTTGTTCCTTTCACTTACCACCGAGCCGCAGTAATCACGTAAGTAGCCTAACTAATTTCAATAATCTTAACTATTGTGAACCGAGCCACGATGCTCAGGACACGCATGGCTTAAGACCTCCGTGAAGCACCCATTTATCATATGAGGCAACCCTCATGAATTAAATAGTAATTTTTAATTGTATTAAACATAAACCATGTTGTAATTTAGTTAGAATACTAACTCTTATGTTGGTGCTACAGTCGGGTTAGGATAGGTTAGGCTAGGGAATATCATAGAATGTACCACTAGACTAGGTCTAAAACACATCATGATTGTAGGAGGTAGCCTATAATAACCGTGAGCACCTTCTAGTACTATTAGAATTGGGTAAAGTAGTGATTATAGCTCGTATCCTATCTAGGGTTAGGTAGTTCTGTAGCTAGGTAGGCTAACCAGGACTAATCTGCTCAGGGGAAGGAGAGTAACCTATGAGAGGCGAACAGCTTGCTTAGTATAGACCTTCACGCCCGAAAAGGGAGTGAAGGCCCTCTTAAGGGGGGGAGCTTTTACAAATATTACTGCTGTTCGCCCTCGTAACTTTTGATTGTAAAATTATCAGCCTGACTGAGACCAGGAAAAGACGTTGTCTAGATTAGAAGCGTCTTCAGTTCAAACCTTAACGTCCGTTGGAGAACGGGATAGGTAATTTAGGCATTTCACCCTATAGGAAAATTTCCCTATCAGCCTTAAAAATAGGTGGTCCTAAGGTCCCTTTTTCCTTCCTACCTGTCTCTTGGCGAATGTTTTTAACAAGAACGCGGACACCTGGGGTGACTGTTTTTGACCTAGGCCGGTCAGGGAACTTCAGAGAGACTGGAGCATTCGAAGAGACCACACGTCTGACGGGGCCTCTTCTCCCTTTCTTTGTCTATTATTCTATTAGTGAAGTGAAGAAGCAATTGCGACGACTCCTCTCGGCGGTGGTTGGTGCGCACAACGTTCGTCCTAAGGTAAAGTCGCTTTTTGTTCAAAACTTCGCCCATTCTTTTATCTTTGTTCTGTATTTCGCATTTCTTTTGTTTCCTCCTTCATCCCCCACTTACTGTATTTGTGTTTACGAAGTCTAGATTAAGCCAAATTATTATAGTGTTAGCTTCAACCCAGTTATTCCAGTAAAATACCTAGGTTAGGGTAAGCAACACAGTTCTAAGTCTCGATGCTTTTGTATGCCTCGCGTCCGAATGTTTGGAAGAACCGTTGCGTTTAAAATCAAATCCATCTCAAATATTCTTGTTAAGGTTAATTACCCTTAACTGGCGACCTTTGGCTAATTAACGACTGTCTTTGAGGTTAACTTTTGGCTTCAAGTGGCAGGTTACATGTAATCTTGGTTTGCAGGGCCGTAAAAATTACGTAAATTGAATAATACATGATCAACCAAGACCCTCACACGTAACAATATATATATATATATATATATATATATATATATATATATATATATATATATATATATATATATATATATATATATATATATATATATATATATATATATATATATATATATATATATATATATATATATATATATATATATATATATATATATATATATATATATATATATATATGTATGTATGTATGCATATGTGTACAGTATGTATGTATTGAAATAGCAGAGAGCTTAAAAAGTGAAGTACAAGGAAAAGAATGGACTTACTCTTGTCAGTCTTTGATAGAGGCTGAAAGCAGCGATAAGATGCCACAATCTCTAAGTCTCTGTCGTCTTTGCAGAGAGAGAGAGAGAGAGAGAGAGAGAGAGAGAGAGAGAGAGAGAGAGAGAGAGAGAGAGAAAGGAGGTCTGTTTGAAATTCCTCCTCCCCAACCTCTGGTTTCTCGCCCTCTTCAGAACGCAGATAAAATAAAAAAGGGGCCAAACTTTTCAGTAACCTTCGGGAAGGATTTTACTTGGCCATCTGCTTCGTTCCTGAAAGTTATGTTGGTTTTTTGCTATCATTAGATTAAGCTTACGATGCGGGGAGGGAGTAGGAGGATGAGATCGATTTCGGAGAAGAAATTCGGGAGAATATTTCTCAGCAAAAAGAAATTGAAGCAGGTCTAAAGGAAATTGATGGCCGTATTGTAAAACTGCTTAGATTTTGTGAATATTTCGAAGAACGAGAGAGAGAGAGAGAGAGAGAGAGAGAGAGAGAGAGAGAGAGAGAGAGAGAGAGAGAGAGAGAGATCATTGGAAGAAAAGACTTTTTTTTTCAGCTAATGCCATTTGAAAAATTAAGTAAAATTAAGATTGCTGGAATTATTTCTGATCTTAAATTCACGTAATTATTGAAATTTTATCTCGAACACACACCCACGTTTATCTCACCTAGAGAGAGAGAGAGAGAGAGAGAGAGAGAGAGAGAGAGAGAGAGAGAATTATCGAACCGTCAGTGAAATTGTTCTATATGCAAAGAATGGAAAGTGAGAAGATGGCTGTAATTAGTGTTCTTGATCACAGAAGTACCAATTGTTTCTTATCAGTGCCTTATCTCTTTCGTCGTGAATTGTGTTTTTTATCGTATAAAATAATAGCACGGATTATCAACAAAGTCCAGGTTAAGGTAATATGGATTTTATAAGAGAATCGAGGGCTTCGGTTTTACCATTGAAAAGATATTCGGTGTTAACTTAATCATCTTTGCCTTTTTAACTACAAATGAACTTGATCTGTTTCAATTAGGTTTTATTTTCATTTCACACTAATATTAGAGGGCATAAGCATTTACTTTGCTTTTTGTGCGACAGGTTAGTGATCATTAAGTCCATATGTATTCGTATTTTTTTTTATAATTGTTCTTAATTATGTGCCTTTTAGACAACGTTATAGTAATTACTAGCTCGTAATTGTTTTCCAGATTTCATAAGCTTTTCATCATCTGTGAATATTCCATTAGGAATACCCCCGTAGGGGGGTAGTGCCGTCACTGCACCTCATGCGGTGCAATGTAGGCATTACTTATGGTTCTTTGCAGCGTGCCTTCGGCCCCTAGCTGCAGCTGTTTTCATTCCGTTCATATTCTCTTTCTTGCATCTTACTGTCCACCTTTTCCTGACAATTGATTCATAGTGCAACTGCGAGATTTTCCTCCTGTTACACCTTTGTAACCTTTTCACTGTCAATTTCCGTTTCAGCGTTGAATGGCCTTATTTGTCCCAGTGCTTGGCATGTATGCCGAAATCTATAAATCTACACAAGGAATACCTCACCAATTTAATGAAATAAAATAACGGATTTTCTCCTCTGTGACAGCTCAGTACAGTGGTAATTCTTTCAATGCCACGGAGAGGTCGCATTTGAGAAAATGAAGGGTAGGAACATGCACAAGGAAGGATAAGTAACGTTAAAACTTTCTCCAACCGCGATCATCAAACATGAATCTAAATCTAGTCAGGAAATTTGATTCCTGACTAACGCTGCCCCAGGATTGAACTGAGAGAGAGAGAGAGAGAGAGAGAGAGAGAGAGAGAGAGAGAGAGAGAGAGAGAGAAATATTTAATCCAACGGGAACCCATGAACGCAAGCATCACGGCCCCTAGCTACAGCCCCCTTTCATTCCTTCCTTTTAATGTACCTTCATTCATATTCTCTTTCTTTCATCTGGCTTCCCACCCGCTCGTAACAATTGGTTCATAGTGCAAATGTGAGGTTTTCCTCCTGTTACACCTTTCAGACCTTTCTACTCTTAATTTCCCTTTCAGCACTTAATGACCTCATGGGTCTCAGCGCGTGGCCTTAGGCCTAAATTTTATACTCCATTCCATTCCTAAGCATCACTTGATCATGGAATGTCCACTAATAAGACCCATTTCCGTCTGTACATAAACCATTCCTAATTACAGCAACGTAAAACACCAAGAACGTTAATTCTCGCGCATATATAAATTCCAATGAATCATCCGACCTTTAAACCACCTCTCACTGGGTCGTAATGTTCCGTCTCTCAGAGACGACCTCCGCTGATTAGCGGAGAGGTCGTATTATGGCTCTTCTTCTTCTTTGGACGCATTCATTCAGAGACAGAGCGCGTGTGAAAAAGTGAGCTAAGAAAAACCGAGGTTTCTTCTAGTTGATTTTTAAAAATTTTTTTTTTTAGCTTTTGGGGTGAAGGAGTAGTGAACAGAGAGAGAGAGAGAGAGAGAGAGAGAGAGAGAGAGAGAGAGAGAGAGAGAGAGAGAGAGAGATAATAAGAATAATAATAATAATAATAATAATAATAATAATAATAATAATAATAATAATAACCTTTATTCCAATAATACATTGGGTTTCTATTTACATCAGGTCATCAACCAAGGTTAGAAAGCATACATTAAGTCTATTAAAACAATAAAATCACAGCACACACACATACATATATATATCTATATATACATATACACATATACACATATACACACATACACACATACATATAGTTACATAAAACTCGAATTAGGAAAATCGCAATCTTGGTCATAAAACATTGTTCCTAGAACAATAATTAGTAAAATTACACCAACACAAAACGCCCCTCATAGATAATGGGATGTCTTAAAAAGCGGTAATTGACGTGAGACGTGGCTAATGTCAGGTACGGTTGTTTCCTATAAAACTTATCTACGAAGATTAACCATCGTTTAAAAGATGTTTTCTTAGTTGATTTTTGAAAGATCTTAGGGATTCTTCGTCTTTCAATGAGCCAGGTAAATTATTCCATAACTGTGGATCTTTAGTATTTATTTCCCTTGATCCTATATCGGTATTGGCTCTTCTAGACACTAGATTATTTGCTTGTCTTGTAGTCATCCCTGTCACCGAGTCAACGGTTCTAAAATTATAAAGCCAGTTCGGAAAAACACCTTTTAAAACTTTAAAAACAAAAACACAGACATCAAAAGTGTACTTGTTTTTCACCTTCAACCAACCCAGTTCTAGTAAAATTGGAGGTATATGATCATATTTTCTCACTGTACCCAGGGCCACCCGAGCCGCAAAATTTTGAAGTTTTTGTACTCGTTGCATAAGGACGTTGCTTGTTGAACCCCATATTATAAAGCAGTAATAAATTAAACTTAATACTAACGATTGCACTACGATTAGGCGAGTTTCTGGTTCGAATAAATTTTTTAGTCTATTGAGATAAATAAGTGTCCCCATAACTTTTCTGTGCAGTTCCTCAATATGTTTTTCGAATGTCGTGTTTATCGAAGTGCACTCCAAGATTTTTTACGGATTCCATAGGTTCGATGATGGCTCCATTAAAATTGATTTTGATGTTATCCCCGATTTCGGATAGATATTGCCTGGAGCCTAGGAATATACGTTGCGTTTTACTTTCATTCAACAATAGGCCATTTATTTGAAAATACATCTTCACGCTATATAGAATCTCCTCAGCTTTGTGTATTAAATCTTCCAAGTTATCAATATAGCCATCAATTATTATTTGAGTGTCATCAGCATACTGAACAATGAAACAGTCACTTAAAAAATTTCTCAGGTCATTTACATAGATGTTGAATAAAATTGGTCCTAGGATTGAACCTTGAGGTACACCAAAACCGATGTTTTTGGGGGTTGAGACAACATTTTTGAGTCTGACAGATTGTACTCGATTACGTAAATAGTCTGTGAACCAGGATGGATCAATATAAAGTGTCTGACATTTACCCAGCAAAATTTCATGGTTCACACTATCAAAAGCTTTCGACAGATCGAGAAGTAGTAAGAGGGTAATTTTCTTCTTGTCTATGTTATCGTAGATTTTATCCGATATTTTTAATGTGCTGTTTCCGTTGATAGTTTTGGTCGAAAGCCATGTTGACTCTTAGAAATGAGGTAATTACTTTCTAGGTATTCAGTTAACTGATTTGATACTACTTTTTCTAATATTTTAGATAAGACCGGGAGTAAAGAAATTGGCCTGTAATTAGGAATTTCATCCCTATCTCCGCTTTTAAAATAAGGAACAACATGGGGATTTTTCCACGTTTCTGGGTAGATAGTAGTTACGATAGATGTATTAATAATTATAGTAATATAAAATAAAATTATATATAGAGTATCTTTTATAAAACGTAGCGGTATGCCATCGGATCCGTACGCATTTGGCTCTTTGAGAGAACTAATGACTAGAATGATAGTATCACAGTCAACAGGTGACGGTTTAAAAGAATATAACTGATTGTTTGGGAATGTATTCATTTCATCGGTTTGTGCTCTTCTATTATTATTCCTGGCCAGTTCTTCTTGCGTTCTTTCATATGTCTTTCTTCCTATATTCGCAAAATACTCATTAGATTTCTCTGCCTTGTCAATTAAATCTTCATTTTCTATTTGAGATTCTTTATTAGTATTATTGGGCAGAATTGAACGCACTATTTTCCAGGAAGTACGTAAGTTATTCATATTATTTTTAAGTTCGTTCTTGTAGTGCTGTTTCATACTGTTATCCATTTCAATTTTTACTTCCTTCTTTTTCTCTTTAAGATTATTTCTCAGTATTGTATTATTCCTATCCTTCTTGATATCGTTTTGTAGTTTATCTCTTATTATTATATTTTGTTTGATGCTATTAGTTATCCAGGGTTTAGGGGGGCGGGTGATTACTTTCGTTACTATTGGAGCACATTTATCAATACATTTGGTTAAAACGTTCGTTAAAATTTGTACTTGAGAACTTACATTATCAGTGTTTAAAATACCATTCAAAGTGGGTGTTTCTTTCATCACCAAATTACAAATACTCGCTTGAGAATAGTTCTTAAGACATCGGAAAGTTTTATGAATGGGTTGTTTCTTAGGTTTACGTAAGTTTAAGGTAACTATGATAGCTTCGTGGTCGCCTACTGGGCTTGGAATAACGTCCGAATCGAGTACCATTTCCTTATTATTAGTAATTAGTAAATCTATCAACGTTGCTGAGTCTGAAGTTACTCTGGTTGGTTTTGTAATGAGTTGGTGTAACTTTAGGTTATTTACAATTTTATTCATTTTGTTGTCTGTTTTGAGCAAGTCGTCGTTAAAATCTCCAAGTATAAAAATAGGCTTGTTTCGTAAAATTACGTTTTTAAAAGAATCGGAAATATAATTAAAAGATGAAACACTTGCTTTTGGGTGACGATATATACAACCTAAAATAATTGACGGTAATTTACGGTATTGTACTGATAACCCTTTAGCTTCAATGCCCTCCTGTTTTTCAATGCAATTATTTATTACATTTACCTTTAAATAATCTTTGACATATATGCAAACTCCACCTCCTCGGCCATGATCATCTCGATAAAGTTGATAAGAGGGAATATTAATATATGCATCATTCATATAAGGATATAGCCACGTTTCACTCACACATAAAATATCAAAATTGTCTTTTTCTAATAAATGTTCAACTGCATGTTTATTGCTTAAAAGTGATTGTGCATTAATATATATAATAGTTATAAAATTACGGCGATTGGTAGACCTAAACTCTTCGGCACTATCATCTTGGCCATCTTTCTAGTTCTTTTGCAAAATACTACATAATTTGCTCTTATGACCATTTTCGTGGCAGTAATTACATTTTAGTTTATGATCGTATCTACAATTTGACTGTCTGTGGTTGTATTCACCACAGTTGTAGCAACCTCTTCCGTATGCCGGTCTATTGTCAGAAACATTATTCCTGGGAGGATAACGATTAAAATGGTTCAAACTATTGTTTTTTTGTCTATTCCTAACACTATGAGTCTCAACTTGATCTCTCCTATTATTTCCAGTTCTCAATTTATATGGCATTGGATGGCTGGGGTCACTTCCATATCTAAAGTTTCTATGGTTTCTTACATTGTGATTTCCATAGTTATTCTCTATTACAGACCCTTTTCCACCATTGTTTTGTTTGTGTGCCATCCATTTAGTCTCATTCCAGTTTTCTCTAACAATACTACCCTGAGATGTGGATACGATTGCATCCAATAACCTGACTGCTCCTATTCTACTTAAATTATCATATGACAGACCATCTTTGTTATCATAGCAGTTTTCATCTATGTCTCCCGTTCCAAGCCTGAAATAGTTCTGGGTCCCAATGTAAATAACACCGTTGTCTTGACACCAGCCAAGCAACTTAGTATTAAAATCATTAATTTTGTTAACAAGATCATCTGATTTCAAGCTTGGAACAAGAGAGAGAATTTTGGAGCGACAAGAAGCAACGGCAGATAAGAAGCTATGGATGTTTTTGTCACTATTACTATGATTCAGTTGGATGTTATTCAGTGGGTTGGACCTCGGTAATATTGACGTTTTATGTCTGATTCTGTTTTTTGTGTGCGCGCGCGCGTTTTACCCATTTTGAGTGAATTCACCAATCGTTCTTATGCAGATTTTAGGCAGATGTAATTGGATGTTCATATCTTTCGAAAGAAGGTAATTGATATTTTGCCATTGAATTACAATTGCCTTTTCGCGGATAATATATTTCGATACTGTTTACAGATTTCTTTTTATTTAATGTTATTAATTCAATCTTTGATTTGAGCAGGAAATGTGATATCATTAAAAGATAATCTATTTAATTTCTATTTAATTTAGAAATTGATGACGTTCATTGCAAGTAAAAATTCAAACATTTGCATCTGTTTTGTTTATTTATATACGTATTTTATTTTATTTTTTTTATAGTTTTTAAGAATTCGGAAAAAGTGATATCATTCTTCCATCAAATAACCCCGTTTGCAAAAATACTAGGTAAAAATCCTATTCGATCGTTAGGCAAACCTTCAAATTTTTGGGAAGATTTTAACTAGCCATTTTTCATCATTGCTCATGTTTCTTGTAGGACTCATCTTCTGTTAATCCGGTGAGATATCCTAAGGTATCATTTTTGCATTCAGAGCTGAAAGAAGTTGGGCATGTAATTCATCTAGGAGAAGACATGGTGAGATTGCCTTTACTAAGACCAACGCGAGTACTCAGATATCTTAGAGTCAAAAGACTTTTTTTTATTTTATCTAATTTAGCTTGAAAAATCTCCTGAATTTCAGTTTTTGATCACTTTAATCATTTTGGTCTTGTCAGTTTTGCAATGCCAGTGAGCACAGCGTTTCTCACGAAGTTGAACACCTCAGCTGACATATATTTATAATGTAATATTCATCCCGGGAAGCATTTTCCCGAGATGTAACCAAGTACCGTGACCTTTCCCTGAAAAAAGCTGGACGCCATAGAATTTTCTTGAAAATAATCTCATTATGTTTCCAACACCCAACACCCGCCCAAATTACTCTAGAGGTACTAATCTAACCTAACCTAACACAACCTAACCTAACCTAATAACCTAACCTAGGGGAATGGCAAAAAAAACGGGGTTGGTGCAATACTAGCGTACATCTCAGGAATTTGCTTCCGGGAAGCCGAACTATGCAAGCATCATTTTGAAATGCTGGAAGGTATTTTGAAGATTCTCAACGACACCTACTTGAGATAGTTAGGCAGTAAGAAGGACTGTTGAATATCTTATACGATAGCTTAGTATTTCGGTTAGAAATGTATAACTTTCATTAACAAAAAGACAAAGAAGTAAAAAACACAGTAGTACGTTGCTTGAAACATAACGAGATCAGGATATATTGTCATTGTGCAAGGGTAAACCAGGTCTGAATGTTTTCCCTAAAGCCACGGGCTGTTGTTGCCTTTCTCATAAACAGCTAAAGTCTTACCAAGTATACAGTCTGCACCCTTCTAGCTTGAGAGAGAGAGAGAGAGAGAGAGAGAGAGAGAGAGAGAGAGAGAGAGAGAGAGAGAGAGAGAGAGAGGTCATCTGAATGGCTAAAGTTCCTGTGTATTTTAATGAGGGACTAAAGAGCCCTGTATTTTTTTTTATATATCTCGCAAAGTAAGAATAAAAAGTACGTTTCTTTGCAGAAACCAAGGTTTCGAACTAATTCTATTAGTATGCGATTGCTCTTATCATATATTTTTATGCAAATATGGGTCCCTTTCTCAGTTTATTCTTCGATAATTATTTAAATTCTTTCAAAGTTAGACGCGGAGGTAGGATCATCAGAATACCAAGGATATCTGTGTGAATCTAGAGGGCTGATGAAATGGCGAGCTTGGCCAAGAGAGTGACAGTCGAGTGGATGGAAAGATTTGATAGCAATTTGAACGAGAAATTTCAGAGCACATGATATTTCAGAGTACAGAAATTTCGAGTACAGAATTTTCACAGTACATGAAATTTCAGAGTACAGAAACTTCGAGTACGGAAATTTCAGAGTACATGAAATTTCTGTACAGAAATTTCAGAGGACATAAAATTATTTGTGCTTTTATTTTATTCCGTGAATGTTATTTGAAAGGAGGAAAAATATGTATATTTGAATGTTTTCTGATTTAAATTCACTTGATTAATGCAATTTTCTCTGGAAAACACACATTTATCTCAGCTAGAGAGAGAGAGAGAGAGAGAGAGAGAGAGAGAGAGAGAGAGAGAGAGAGAGAGAGAGAGAGAGAGAGAGATGGTGTCAGTGGCAGGAAAGACCTTTTTCTTCGTTTGCCCAGACACAAGATGGCAATTAGAACGGGAAATTTCAGAATACATAAACTTATTAATGTCTATGTATTTATCCCGCTAATGCCATTTGAAAAGGTAAGGAGCATTAAGATTACTTGATTGTGTTGGACCTTAAATTCACGTAATTACGGGGATTCATCTCGAATACATACACAGTTATCTTAGGAGAGAGAGAGAGAGAGAGAGAGAGAGAGAGAGAGAGAGAGAGAGAGAGAGAGAGAGAGAGAGAGAGAGAGAGGAAAGACCTTTTTCAGCCAATGCCATTTGAAAAATTAAGGAACATTGAGACTGCTGGAATGTTTTCTGATATTAAATCCACGTAATTGTTGAGAATTCATCTCGAACACGTACAGAGAGAGAGAGAGAGAGAGAGAGAGAGAGAGAGAGAGAGAGAGAGAGAGAGAGAAAGAGAGAGAGAGATGGGGGTTGGGAGCTAAGGTCAGTGAAGGAAAAACCTTTTTATATATATATATATATATATATATATATATATATATATATATATATATATATATATATATATATATATATATTATATAGAGAAGAGAGAGAGAGAGAGAGAGAGAGAGAGAGAGAGAGAGAGAGAGAGAGAGAGAGAGAGAGAGAGGTGGGAGCTAATATCATTGAAGGAAAAACCTTATCTCCATTAGAGAGAGGGAAAGAGGAAGAGAGACGGGTGAGGAGCTAGTATCAGCGAAAGAAGAACCTTATCTCCATTAGAGAGAGAGAGAGAGAGAGAGAGAGAGAGAGAGAGAGAGAGAGAGAGAGAGAGAGAGAGAGAAACTAGCTAGCATCAGCGGAAGGAAGGAAGGAAGGAAAGAGCTTTTCTTCCATTTACTCAGACAAAACATGCTGGAAGTGGAATGTTTTGCACCGGTCTCATGAGCCTTTTAAGGAAACAATGGCAGAAGAAGCGAGTACCATGAGGGAAGAATGCAAGAGAAGAAAAAAAAAAGAAAGAAAAGGGAAAAAAGAGGTAAGTGGTCTTGACGATGATCCCGCAGTGACTCGACTTTTTGGGGGCTGCTGGGGACAAGATGGATGACGAAGGACAAGGGGAACAGGTTTTGGGATGATAATGTGGGAAAATTAGGATAGGATGAGAGTGTGGGAAAGTAGGATAGGATGAGAATGTGGGGAAATTGGTAGGATGAGAACGTGGGAAAATTAGGATAGGATGAGAATGTGGGAAAATTAGGATAGGATGAGAATGTGGGGAAATTAGGATGGGATGAGCATGTGGGAAAATTGGTAGGATGAGAATGTGGGAAAATTACAATAGGATGAGAATGTGGGAAAGTTATATTAGGATGAGAATGTGGGAAAATTAGGATAGGATGAGAATGTGGGAGAATTAGAACAGGATGAGAATGTGGGAAAATTAGAATAGGATGAGAATAGGGGAAAATTAGGGTATGATGAGAATGTGGGAAGATTACAATAGGATGAGAATATGAAATAATTAGAAGAGGATGAGAATGTGGGAAAATTAGAATAGGATGAGAATGTGGGAAAATTAAATTTGGAGAAGAATATGAGAAAATTAGAATAGGATGAGAAAAGGGGAAAATTAGGATAGGATGAGAATGTGGGAAAATTAGAATAGGATGAGGATGTGGGAAAATTAGAGTAGGATGAGAATGTGGGAAAATTAGAATAGGATGAGAATGTGGGAAAATTAGGATAGGATGAGAATGTTGGAAAATTAGGGTAGGAAGAGAATGTGGGAAAATTAGGATAGGATGAGATTGTGGGAAAATTAGAATAGGATGAGAATGTGGGAAAATTAGTAGGATGATAATATGAGATAATTAGGATAGGATGAGAATATGGGAAAATTGGTAGGATGAGAATATGGGAAAATTAGGGTAGGATGAGAATATGGGAAAATTGGTAGGATGAGAATATGAAATAATTAGGGTAGGATGAGAACATGGGAAAATTAGTAGTATGAATATGATATATTTAGGGTAGGATAAGAATAAGGGAAAATTAGTAGGATGAGAATATGGGAAAATTAGGATAGGATGATAATATGGGAAAATTAGGATAAGATGAGAATATGGGAAAATTAGGATAGGATGAGAATATGGGAAAATTAGGATAGGATGATAATATGGGAAAATTAGGATAGGATGAGAATATGGGAAAATTAGGATAGGATGATAATATGGTGTCTTTCGTATTCAAAAGTTTTTTAATTTTAGTTTTCTGTAAAAGAAAACTATTGTGCCGGCTTTGTCTGTCCGTCGTCAGGTCTAAAAACTACTGAGGCTAGAGGGCTGCAAATTAGTATGTTGATGATCCACCCTCCAATCGTCAAACCTACCAAATTGCAGCCCTCTAGCTTCAGTAGTTTTTATTTTATTTAAGGTTAAAGTTACAATCGTGCCTCTGGCAACGATATAGGTTAGGCCACTACCGGGCCGTGGTTAAAGTTTCATGAGCCGCGGCTCACACAGGTTTATATCGAGACCACCGAAAGATAGATCTATTTTCGGTGGCTTTGATTATACGCTGTACAGAAAACTCGATAGCGCCAAAGAAACTTCGTCGCGTTGTTTACTTGTTTATTTTTTTTTTAAAGGATTGCAGTTTCTTATGAAAAAAAAAAACCTGCGTTAGCATGAAACGCTTTAATGGCCTGTGACTTTGAAATTTTAAAAAAATGCATTTCCTCTGCGTTAAATAATATCACTTTTCCAGGAAAACTGATCTATAGCTACATTCACTATGGCCACCAAAAACACGTACGAAAGGCTTAAAATGCTTTTGGATTTTCATGATTACGAAAATTCCAATTTTTTTTTTTAACATAGATTCAAGAGCATTCATAAGCAGTACCCTTTGAATTGAACCCCTGGGAGGGGCGAGGGGAAGGGGAGGGCGTGGGAAGTAGGCTATTTGCAAAAACTATAAAATCGTGATAACGAAATTACCAAAGTTTTAACGCAAAATGCGTTTTCGGTGGCCTTGATTATACACTGTACAGAAAACTCGATTGCCCCGAAGAAACTTCCGCACATTTTTTACTTGTTTAGTTTTAGAAATAGCAACTTCAAACTAAATATGATTAATCGGCAGCATCAAAAGCGTTGCAGAAAGACTTCGAAGGCTCACCCTCACAACTTTTATATGTAAAGCTAAACGACAGCCCAGTAAACTGCTCTGCCAAATATAAATGCATCTGGAGCAAGTTAATCCCTTGTATAATCGCCTTACAACAAAAGGTATCCAGGTTTTCAGTGACGGGATTTACCCTGAAAACTCGGCTTAAAAAAAGTAAGATACATTTTCTTTTCGATAAACTGCTTTCATTAGCAGAGTTATTTTTGGCATAGGTGGGTGTATTGGTATTGTGCATAACATTTTCTTGTCGATACACTGCTTCCATTAGCAGAGTTATTTTTAGCATAGATGGGTGTATTGGTATTGTGCATAACATTTTCTTTTCGATACACTGCTTCCATTAGCAGAGTTGGTTTTAGCATAGGTTGGTGTATTGATATTATGCATAATATTTTCTTTTCGATACACTGCTTCCATTAGCAGAGTTATTTTTGGCATAAGTGGGGGTATTGGTATTGTGCGTAACATTTTCTTTTCGATACCCTGCTTCCATTGACATAGTTGTTTTTAGCATAGGTGAGTGTCTTGGTATTGTGTATAACATTTTATTTTCGATACACAGCTTTCATGAGCATAGTTATTTTTAGCACAGGTGATTCTATTGGTACTGTGCATACTCCTTGGGATAGTCCGTATTAATAGAATGACGGTGGGTTTGAAGACGTATGAATGATTGTGTCAATTTTCGATGGCAAAAGCAGCATTCTTGTTTTATGTCAATTTAAGGATGATGGATATCTTGTCTTGATGAACAGAGCTTTACTTGGACGAAAAAGTCCAGGCAGCAGGATGATGAAGTTTTATAATCGGTGATTATGTAACCAGGTGCAAATTGAAAGGTCAGTTTTTTTTGTTTACAATGTGCCAAATCAAAATGAGATTTTAAAATCATTTAGTAGTTGGTCCTTTTGAAGTAATATAACTTAATGGTTAGTTAGATGACTGACATTCAAGAACATATTCTATTTTTCATCTCCTTTCCTTGCATAATTATGTTAGTTTCGGGAATCTGTTTTAGATTTGGATGAAGCATCTAGATTTTATACAAAAAAAAAAAAAAAAACCACGTCTGTGAATAACAAAATACTCTTTATTCACCCTTTCGTTTACTGTAAAAATAGTCATAAAACTCTCTCTCTCTCTCTCTCTCTCTCTCTCTCTCTCTCTCTCTCTCTCTCTCTCTCTCTCAAAATGCCTTTCGAGAATGGGGAACGACTAGCAGCAGCTTACTGTGGGTACCCAGCTATAGAAAATCAATGCTCGCTGCATTGCAACAATGCGCTGCTCCGCCCGTGTCTTGTCACCCATCACTCAAGGCAAGAGACGGAAAAATATTCTGTAAAAATGGTGGGTGGGACTGTAAGGGGAAAAGATCAGATAATCCTTAACATATCGCATTATAGAAATTAATCGAAGTTAATCGTGATTCGGGGAAAACACTTTTTGTACCTTCAAGAGTTCGGTGCTGGATACTTATAAAGATTTCCCCGGAGGGGGTTAGTGCCGTCAGTGCACCTCACGCGGTGCACTGTAGGCATTACTTGAGGTTCTTTTCAGCGTCCCTTCCTGAGGCCCCTAGTTGCAACTACTTTCATTCCTCTTCCTGTACCTCCGTTCATATTCTCAGTTTAAGTCTCCACCTCTCCTAACAATTGTTTTGCAGTGCAACTGCGAGGTGTTCCTCCTGTTACACTTTCAAACCTTTTTACTGTCAGTTTCCGTTTCAGCGCTGATTGACTTCATAGGTCCCAGCGTTAGGCCCTTGGCATAAATTCTATATTCTGTCCTGTAACTTCAGGAGTTAGTCTTTATATATTATATATAAAGACGACGAATCCACCCGGCGCAATTTGAGACGCTTGCGACCAAGCGTACCCACGTCATTTTTCTCTGTCGCCTTTTGTGCGTTATCTTCCTCGCTGTTATCCCTTTTCTCGAGCGAGAGAGGAGAACCTCTTGCTTGCAGCAGCGCGCTGAATATCATTTTTCGCTGATGCGTCTCTCCTCGTGTCGTGACCATGACAGCAGCACGCCCTACTTGAAAAATGGGATTTGAATTACGTCTGATTTTTACGGCCACGCTTTTATCTATTCATTTATTTTTATTCTTCGTTCAGTCATACTCTCAAGCCATTTGTTGAGCTTTTATAGAAATGTTTCAAATAATTATCAAGGTGAAGTTTGGACTTGAGTGATCACCTGCTTGGGCAAACAGAGATAAGGTAGTGATTCATGGTCTCAAACTGCTAAGATTAGAACTGAGATGTAATATTCTGTCCATTCTATGAACTTTTGATCGCAAAACTTGACGTATAGGATTTTATTTTAATAATTAAATTCCTTAATGTAAAAACCTCAAGTTAAATATATAGCTGACCATGATACACGAAAGTAGAAGGAAATTCATGACCCTGACCTTTTACCTTTAAAGGCTTGGTATACTTTATTCCCAAGGAATTACTTTGGTAATCCATCAGTATGAGAGATGCACGAGATACTTAAATGGTTATGCATCATTCATAACCATTGACTTTGACCTTTTGACTTATGACCTTTTAGCACTTAACAGATATCTCCCAGTGACCTTCGACATTTAGCACTTGGAAAAATATCCCCCAAAAGTTAACCATTTTGTGAGGAAGTTGTACCAAGACCAGACCATGAATCTCGTGATCCGGTTCGGTGGGAACCTCCATATAACAAAATTTGAACATTTATTACCTGAATGAGTTGTAGATTATCCACACATAACATGAAAACTTGACAGAATTGTACATAGCTATCCATTCATGGACGATATTTATATTGGATATTTACTTTTGAACCTTGCCCACAGAAAATGGGAACATTAGAAGAATTCAAAGCATTGGTTGAATTTTGCTGTTGCAGTAATTATTATTATTATTATTATTATTATTATTATTATTATTATTATTATTATTATTATTATTATTATTATTATTATTGTCCTTTCCCATTTATCCAGCTGTTAGCAGACATCAGCCTTGAAGAATAGAGAATAGTAAGAAGAATTGAAAAGATCTTATATAAAATCAGTTTCATTGATGCTGCCTTTCTTGTTAACTGAACATGCTTAACAGAGGGTCTACTCTCTTCATATTATTATTATTATTATTATTATTATTATTATTATTATTATTATTATTATTATTATTATTATTATTATTATTATTAGCTTCGAAATTAGGAAATTTTCATATGTGCAGATTTGATTTTAATCTCATTTTTGCCTTAATTTTTTTTTTCGTAAATCTGCCTAATAGTAAATAGGTAAAAAATGCGCCGAAGTTTCTTCGGCGCAATCGAGTGTTCTGTACAGCCGCTACAGCGTATAATCAAGGCCACCGAAAATAGATCTATCTTTCGGTGGTTTCGGTATAATGCTGTTTGAGCCGCGGCCCATGAAATTTTAACTACGGCCCGGTGGTGGCCTATCCTATATCGTTGCTAGATGCACGATTATGGCTAACTTGAACCATAAATAAAATAAAAACTACTGAGGCCAGAAGGCTGTAATTTGGTATGTTTGATGATTGGATAGAAGTGTACATAGCTATCCATTCATGGACGATATTTATATTGGATATTTACTTTTGAACCTTGCCCACAGAAAATGGGAACATTAGAAGAATTCAAAGCATTGGTTGAATTTTGCTGTTGCAGTAATTATTATTATTATTATTATTATTATTATTATTATTATTATTATTATTATTATTATTATTATTATTATTATTATTGTCCTTTCCCATTTTCCAGCTGTTAGCAGACATCAGCCTTGAAGAATAGAGAATAGTAAGAAGAATTGAAAAGATCTTATATAAAATCAGTTTCATTGATGCTGCCTTTCTTGTTAACTGAACATGCTTAACAGAGGGTCTACTCTCTTCATATTATTATTATTATTATTATTATTATTATTATTATTATTATTATTATTATTATTAGCTTCGAAATTAGGAAATTTTCATATGTGCAGGTTTGATTTTAATCTCATTTTTGCCTTAATTTTTTTTTTCGTAAATCTGCCTAATAGTAAATAGGTAAAAAATGCGCCGAAGAATCGAGTGTTCTGTACAGCCGCTACAGCGTATAATCAAGGCCACCGAAAATAGATCTATCTTTCGGTGGTTTCGGTATAATGCTGTTTGAGCCGCGGCCCATGAAATTTTAACTACGGCCCGGTGGTGGCCTATCCTATATCGTTGCTAGATGCACGATTATGGCTAACTTTAACCATAAATAAAATAAAAACTACTGAGGCCAGAAGGCTGTAATTTGGTATGTTTGATGATTGGATGGTGGAAGATCAATATTCAGATTTGCAGCCCTCTAGCCTTAGTAGTTTTTAAGGTCTGAGGGTGGACAGAATAAAGTGTGAACGGACAGACAAAGCCGGCACAATAGTTTTCTTTTACAGGAAACTAAAACTGATTTTTCAGGTCGAGGCTTTTGTGTAGAAGACAAAGGATTAGGCGGAATCCTATTTTTTTCATTTATTGATTATTGACCTCGCAACAAACGTTGATTAGCTTCCCAAATAAGGGAGGACCATACCCAATATTTGCCTTCGGTATTTTGTCCTGCTAGAGTCAGTGTAATTGTTGATTGCTTTCATGTATTTTATGCATAAATATTTACCAGTGCTCCATTTTATTGAGTAGTCTCGCAAATCCTCACCTTATTTATCCAGGAATGCTTTCAAGATGGTCAGCATGAACGACCATATTTTTGTAAATGTTTTCTAGAATCCAATCAAGCCTGTTATGATTTTATCTGTAAATGATAATTAAACATTGGCTAAGCATCGTGTTAGCATAGTCGAAATTTCAAATGGATAAGGGTATGCCAAAGTAGTGTGCGTATGAGGAGTAGGGCTTGGGAAACGCTACTCAGTACTAGGAAAATAGTGCTTAGTTTGTATGCCCTGTTGAGGAGAAAAATAGCTAGGAAAATAGTGCTTAGTTTTTATTCCCTGTGGAGGAGAAAAATAGCTAGGAAAATAGTGCTTAGTTTTTATGCCCTGTTGAGGAGAAAAATAGCTAGGAAAATAGTGCTTAGTTCTTATGCCCTGTGGAGGAGAAAAATAGCTAGGAAAATAGTGCTTAGTTTTTATGCCCTGTGGAGGAGAAAAATAGCTAGGAAAATAGTGCTTAGTTCTTATGCCCTGTGGAGGAGAAAAATAGCTAGGAAAATAGTGCTTAGTTTTTATGCCCTGTGGAGGAGAAAATAGCTAGGAAAATAGTGCTTAGTTCTTATGCCCTGTGGAGGAGAAAAATAGCTAGGAAAATAGTGCTTAGTTTTTATGCCCTGTGGAGGAGAAAATAGCTAGGAAAATAGTGCTTAGTTCTTATGCCCTGTGGAGGAGAAAAATAGCTAGGAAAATAGTGCTTAGTTTTTATGCCCTGTGGAGGAGAAAAATAGATAGGAAAATAGTGCTTAGTTCTTATGCCCTGTGGAGGAGAAAATAGCTAGGAAAATAGTGCTTAGTTTTTATGCCCTGTGGAGGAGAAAAATAGCTAGGAAAATAGTGCTTAGTTCTTATGCCCTGTGGAGGAGAAAAATAGCTAGGAAAATAGTGCTTAGTTTTTATGCCCTGTGGAAGAGAAAATAGCTAGGAAAATAGTGCTTAGTTCTTATGCCCTGTGGAGGAGAAAAATAGCTAGGAAAATAGTGCTTAGTTTTTATGCCCTGTGGAGGAGAAAAATAGCTAGGAAAATAGTGCTTAGTTCTTATGCCCTGTGGAGGAGAAAATAGCTGGGAAAATAGTGCTTAGTTCTTATGCCCTGTGGAGGAGAAAATAGCTAGGAAAATAGTGCTTAGTTTTTATGCCCTGTGGAGGAGAAAATAGCTAGGAGAAAAAAAATAGTGCTTAGTTTTTATGCCCTGTGGAGGAGAAAAATAGCTAGGAAAATAGTGCTTAGTTCTTATGCCCTGTGGAGGAGAAAATAGCTAGGAAAATAGTGCTTAGTTTTTATGCCCTGTGGAGGAGAAAAATAGCTAGGAAAATAGTGCTTAGTTTTTATGCCCTGTGGAGGAGAAAAATAGCTAGGAAAATAGTGCTTAGTTTTATGCCCTGTGGAGGAGAAAAATAGCTGGGAAAATAGTGGTATGCCCTGTGGAGGAGAAAAATAGCTAGGAAAATAGTGCTTAGTTTTTATGCCCTGTGGAGGAGAAAAATAGCTAGGAAAATAGTGCTTAGTTCTTATGCCCTGTGGAGGAGAAAAATAGCTAGGAAAATAGTGCTTAGTTTTTATGCCCTGTGGAGGAGAAAAATAGCTAGGAAAATAGTGCTTAGTTCTTATGCCCTGTGGAGGAGAAAATAGCTAGGAAAATAGTGCTTAGTTTTTATGCCCTGTGGAGGAGAAAAATAGCTAGGAAAATAGTGCTTAGTTCTTATGCCCTGTGGAGGAGAAAATATCTGGGAAAATAGTGCTTAGTTCGTATGCCCTGTGGAGGAGAAAAATAGCTAGGAAAATAGTGCTTAGTTTTTATGCCCTGTGGAGGAGAAAATAGCTAGGAAAATAGTGCTTAGTTCTTATGCCCTGTGGAGGAGAAAAATAGCTAGGAAAATAGTGCTTAGTTTTTTATGCCCTGTGGAGGAGAAAATAGCTAGGAAAATAGTGCTTAGTTCTTATGCCCTGTGGAGGAGAAAAATAGCTAGGAAAATAGTGCTTAGTTTTTATGCCCTGTGGAGGGAGAAAAATAGCTAGGAAAATAGTTCTTAGTTCTTATGCCCTGTGGAGGAGAAAAATAGCTAGGAAAATAGTGCTTAGTTTTTATGCCCTGTGGAGGAGAAAAATAGATAGGAAAATAGTGCTTAGTTCTTATGCCCTGTGGAGGAGAAAATAGCTAGGAAAATAGTGCTTAGTTTTTATGCCCTGTGGAGGAGAAAAATAGCTAGGAAAATAGTGCTTAGTTCTTATGCCCTGTGGAGGAGAAAAATAGCTAGGAAAATAGTGCTTAGTTTTTATGCCCTGTGGAGGAGAAAAATAGCTAGGAAAATAGTGCTTAGTTCTTATGCCCTGTGGAGGAGAAAAATAGCTAGGAAAATAGTGCTTAGTTTTTATGCCCTGTGGAGGAGAAAAATAGCTAGGAAAATAGTGCTTAGTTCTTATGCCCTGTGGAGGAGAAAAATAGCTGGGAAAATAGTGCTTAGTTCGTATGCCCTGTGGAGGAGAAAAATAGCTAGGAAAATAGTGCTTAGTTTTTATGCTCTGTGGAGGAGAAAAATAGCTAGGAAAATAGTGCTTAGTTTTTATGCCCTGTGGAGGATAAAAATAGCTAGGAAAATAGTGCTTAGTTTTTATGCCCTGTGGAGGAGAAAAATAGCTAGAAAAAAAGTTCTTATGCTGGAGGAGAAAATAGCTAGGAAAATGTGCTTAGTTCTTATGCCCTGTGGAGGAGAAAAATAGCTGGGAAAATAGTGCTTAGTTCGTATGCCCTGTGGAGGAGAAAAATAGCTGACCTGGGAGGTCGTGGATTGATGCAGTGAATCGAGTATTAATAAAGAGGAAGCTACTACACGTGCTATTGCTATTGCTGCCGGTTCTTCTGTCACTGCTACAATGCTTTTGTCACTGGAGAGAGAGAGAGAGAGAGAGAGAGAGAGATTTACACGAAAATGCTGATAAACTATATTAAATTTTCATTCGATCTTTGCCAGGATGTACATAGATTTTCACCTGAAAAAACTTTCTTGAGGGAAAACGTCACAAAATTTAAGATAACCAGATCAGTCATCATTCCAAAAGGTTAAAATACTGTCATAGATCGTGTGTTAAGAAATGTTGACATTGTTTGTAATTACAGTAACACGTCATTGCTTTTAATTTCCGTCGAATTTGCAACACTACCTTTGTACCACGATACTAACTATCGATGTGTTTACATTTTGAGCTTACGAGTCTCGTAATAAGATATTAAGCAGTCTAAGAAAATAAAATCTAAGTGAAACGCTTCTTCATCTCTCTGTTAATTATTCCCATTTGTTTTTGGAAACCCAACGGATCTGATTAACAAAAGATGTCAATCTATAACAGGTGAGATTTTCTTCTGTAGTGACATCCAGGAAACGTACAAATTCGATTTCGTGTTGTTATTGTTTTTTTTTTCTCTCTCCTCACTAATTGCTTTCAGCGAAATCTTCGAATCCCGAAGCAGGCAGGCACAACGGAGATTCGGATATTTAGAGGGGTGAATATATTTACATTGGATTAAGAGGGGAGAGTTAATTGTGAAGAAAATAGGATTTGGGGAGCGAACTGTTGGAATGGGAGTTAACGGACAGGCGAAACCGAACGTAATCGTTCCTCTCTCTCTCTCTCTCTCTCTCTCTCTCTCTCTCTCTCTCTCTCTCTCTCTCTCTCTCTCTGAAATTCATTTGCCGAAGGATGTGATTATCATTCTACGAGTATTGTTATGAGAATTGGTACGCTTGTCACCTGAAACCATTTGTGATTATCATTCTACGAGTATTGTCATGAGAATTGGTACGCTTGTCACCTGAAACCATTTGTGATTATCATTCTACGAGTATTTTCATCAGAACTGGTACGCTTGTCACCTGAAATAATTTGAATATCGTGAGTGACGTACAAGTATTTAAATCAGAATTGTTACACTTGACACTTGAAATCGTTTGGTATCATTTTCATAATCATATTGTTGCCTTATGCCGGTGATAGTCTCGGTATATAAGCTCAAATAAGCAGGTTAAAGCTTTCGTTAGTAAGTGGTAATTTTGGGAGGGAAAGCGATGGCAAGAGTTGTTGTAATTAGTTAAAGGACAGAATGATCCATCTTTCCACTGCAGTTTATCGGATCACTCGGTAAAATGAGAGAATTGGTGAAAATATATTCTTTAAATGAGCCCATTGAAAGATTTTCCAAGACAGATCTTCATTCTATTACCCGTTCTCATATTTGCAACATCTTATCCAGCTTATGTTAATCAATTGTGGTTACGTATTTTGCCGACTATCCTGGTTTAAACAGTTTTGAACATCACAGTTTTTCATATTGATTATTCACCTAACAGCCCAAATACCCACCGGCAGGGGCATTTAGCAATGCATATGATGAAGTGTGGTTGATTTAATAGCGAATTCAGTTTAGGTTAAACAGTTGTGGTTTGGCAATTTGGCAACTATCCTGCTATATGTAATTTTTAACATCTCACAATTTTTTTCTTACCGATATTTATTCTCCTAACAGCCTAGATAACCACTGGCAGGGGCATTTAGGAATGTATACATGAAGTGCGGTTGATTTACTAGCGAGTGATATGCCTCAGACGAGAAATGCGAGAAAATGTCACAGAAAATGTGCAAAATGTAACTTCATAGAATAATGATAAGTTCTACCACTTATCATCACCAACGTTGCAAGTATTATCTTTCATCTTTTTCTAGCGGGTCCAGAGAATGTTATCAGATAAGATAAGAGTTACTCAGCAAATTACAGAGAGAAAACAATTCCTAAGGGAGTATCAGAATCTTCAGACACCCCAAAAACACCTGTTGTGACTTTGAATCTAATTAAGGATTCATTGTTGTTACGAAGGGGACACGAACATCGCGGCTTTCTGCTCGGAAATTGAAGAGGATTCTTTATGGACTGGGCATTCATGCCATATCTCTTTTTATTTTGATAGTTTATTTATATGTATTGTATTTCATTTACATTAGATGTTTAAAACTCCATTACTGACTTGTATTCCAGTAATATTAAGAGAAAAATTTATAATGTCCCTACTGTGTGACTGTTGTCATTAAGGTACCTTCGATGAAGCTTGTGCTTTTATCAAGCACCAAAATGTAGTAAAATCTTACTTAAAGAACAGACAGGTACGTACTAGATTCATGCGACTCTTAACTCCTTTCAAATTATTTATATATGCTGGATTAATTATTATTTTAATTGAAAGTGGTTCCAAATATTGTAACTTGAAAAGAATAATGAACTTCAATACACACAAACACACAAACACATATATGTAAGTCTTATGTTTATCTCTTTTGGTAAACTAACGCCTATTTATCTGTGTTGTAGCAAATAATTTACCATTGTTCCTTTGTTATAGCAAATAATTGACCTTTGTTCCTTTTGCTATCAAGAGTATTGTATGTCATAAAGAATAAACAAGAATGAACATTGAAAGAGGTCTTTAAATCTGAAATTCCGTTGTCAGAAGAAATTGTAGAACGCTTATAACTTAAAATCTTTAAGCTTTTATTCAAACTCTCTCTCTCTCTCTCTCTCACACACACACATGAAATAATGACGCAACGCCCAGCCCACCAATAAATAAAACTAAGAGAAAATACCCGTAGCAATAGCAAATTATTCTGAGGCCTCTTTCTCAGCCTTTCAGCCGTAGCAAATAGCAAATTCTAAGGCTTCTTTCTCACCCTTCCAGCAGCAATATGAGCAGGTGAAGGGTTTCCACTCTGCGTTTAAGTATTGAGGCAAGCTTCAGCATTGCGAAGTTAAGAGCATTAGTACTAATGACAGTGGCGAAGGAAAATTCCACCGTACTCTATATACATCAGCTGAATCCTATTAGGGATTTGCTCCGCCTTTTTTCCCTTTTCCCACAGGTGGAATTTGATTTTTTCCCCTTTTCCGTTTTATGCGTTTTGTAAAGAACAGTCATCCCATTTGGGATTTAGTATGTGGGAATATGATAAATTTATAAATTTTAGTATTTTTTTTAATAAATTTAGCATGAATTGATTACAAAACTGACAGTCGTATTGTCTTGGTTTATTGTTATATATTTGTCATTCAGTACAGTTGAAATTTAGCATGTGGGAATGTGATAAATTTATGGTTTATAATGAATTTACCATAAATTTTGCATGAATTAATGACAAACTTTGACATTTTTTCATCTGTTTATTTATTGATTTACTTATTTTTTTATTCGTTTATTAACATCAATCAAATCCATCTTGTGGAAGTTCCAATCTCTCTATTGGATGTTTGGATTTCTTCGTTTGTGTTTCATTTTGAATTTCAGGCTTGCAAGTATTTTTTTCATGAAAACTGAAAGAATATGTGAAATCCTAGTTTTTATGTTGCTTAGACTGTTATGAATTGTTGAAATCTCAAGGTTACATTAAATGGAATATTCTAAAAACTGATTAAAGAAAATGGGGGCATATATGTAAATTTAAGTGAACGTTTTTTCATTATACTATGATTAAGTATTTACGAGTGAGAAGAATTTAATTTTTTTGGAAAACAACTAAGAAAACAAAGCCAAGAAAGCGGATTGATTTTGACGATTTCAGTATTTTTTTTTTATTTTCCAGTCGAGCGAATAGAATGTTGTACAACTTGTAATGCCAGTAATCCACGTGTCTTCATTTTTCAACATTGAACTTGCGTTGTTGCTGACTGGATAGCCTTGAAACCTATTATTCATAGCTTAGAAAACTGGGAATATATATATATATATATATATATATATATATATATATATATATATATATATATATATATATGTATATATATAATTGTATATATATAGATAAATTATATATATATACATATATAAATTGTTTATGTATATACATACTTGTATATATACATATATATGTATACTGTATATTTATATATACATACAGACATTGCATTTTCATTTGCATTTGTTATACAAGTATTATAAATAATAAATTCAACAAAGGCAAGACGTGCTTTATTTGTTTTTCGGTCTCTCTCTCTCTCTCTCTCTCTCTCTCTCTCTCTCTCTCTCTCTCTCTCTCTCTCTCTCTCTCTCTCTCTCTCTCAAATTGGGGAAGGATAAGTGAGAAAGAGAATAAGAGTAAGAAGAAGAGTTGCCATTCATACCCTCCAGCTGCAGTAATAACACTTTTTTTCCCCGGAACTGAGTTAATGAAGTTTGGAATTGAAAGGTTCAGTTTATTCAAAAAGGAAAAAATTCTGTGCGCATTTATATTTTGGCTGGGAAATTAACTGATGCTAATGCTAAGCAGGTTTTTTTGTGAGACTATATTAAGCTGTTGCAAGTAATTGCAAATAACTTTTTTGTTTTTTACGTCACCCAAACTTTCGTTGGAAAGGTGAAAAGATACTCGAAGCAGATGTATTGGGAAACATGGGTTTCACTTATATTAAAAAATTCTTTTGAAATTTAGTACCACTGAACGATAGATTGAAGTTTTAGTTAATAGTTGCATTTATGGTCATTTATTCCCATGGATATGTCGTTTTTGAAAATATATAAAAAAAACATTCTATCTAATAAGATTCGATGAATAATATTCAATGCCTTTTGTTCCTTGAACGAAATAAAATGAGAGGAAAAAAATAAAACGAGAGGAAAATCCTTTATAAATACGTTGCAGTCCGACTGACGTATAACTTGCAGACGCAGCATAATAGCCTGTGCTGCCTGCCCGAGGGAAGGAACGTCTTCCCTTATTTTCCGTGATATCCTGTTTACCCCGGGCCGAGTTCGGGGAAAACCGCCGCTGCTTTTGGTGGTCAATGAATTGAGGCTTCGCTGCCACGCGCGTTCTGGCTGGAATGCTGGAAGCACCGGAATCGTCGTTCGTTCACTGAATTAGACGGGAGACGATTCAGAAGAACTTTAATTTTTCATATTTTTTCATCCAGCGAATTAAAACTCACCAGACAGTGAATCAGACAAGAATCGATGCAGAAGAATTTTCATACTACACATTTTTTTTCATCCAGAGAATTAAAACTCTCTAGACACTGACTTAGACGGGAGACGATTCAGAACTTTAATTTTTCATATTTTTTCATCCAGAGAATTAAAACTCACCAGACAGTGAATCAGACAGGAATCGATGCAGAAGAACTTTCATACTACATATTTTTTCATCCAGAGAATTAAAACTCACCAGGCAATGAATCAGTGAGGAATCGATTCAAAGAACTTTCATGTTATATTTTCATCAAGAAAATTAAAACTCACCAGACACTGAATCAGACGGGAATCGGGTCAAAAAGAACTTTCATATTATATATATTTTCATCCAGCGAATTAAACTCATCAGACAGTGAATCGATGCAGAAGAACTTTCATGTTGATGTATTTTTAAACCAGCGAATTAAAACTCACCAGACAATGAATGAGACAAGAATCAATTCAGAAGAACTTTCATATTACACATTTTTTTCATCCAGCGAATAAGAACTCATTGAAACAACCTTTGAGACTCGATTCAAAAGAACCGTACGTATCTAATAGCATTAAATTCAGAAAAAATTAAATGGTTAATGGACGAAGGCGGTTCATTTGCATGACACGTTAGATGTAGCGAGGAATGATTGCTCTTGACAGGACCTAATGAAATATAGGTTGGAAATCATGACCTTTACAGATACAGGTCATAGGTCTTTTGGAATTTAGTTCATTATCCATTTGCTTTGTCGTTCACAAATTACTTTGACGGTAGGTGTTATGATTTTCGCAGATATCATATTGATTTATGCTTTTCGATTAATTTATGCTTTTCTATATTTTTTCTCAGGAATCTGGCATTTTCTGCTTGTATTTATTGTTTTATAACCTGATCGTCATATCTCCTGTCTTGTAGATTCGCTGCTTTGTTCAGGAAAGATGGGTGAATATTTTGAGCTCCTCTTGTTAGCGTTCGCTGGTTTTTTTTTCCTTGTAGATACGGTATTAATTTATGCCTTTCTATCTTTTTTTCTAAGGACTGCAGTATTTCCATATTTTGCCCGTTTATAACCTGGTCGTCTTCTCTCCTCTCTTATAGAGTCGTTGTGTGGTCCAGGAAAGATACGTGAATATTTTGAGTCCCCCTTTGACAATTAATAGATCAGTTGGAATCAGATGTCTAGCTTGAAATGAACAAGGAACGCAAAGAAAGTAGCTCTACCAAGGCATTAATTGTCTACGTGACAGTAAAACTAAAGGGTTATGTGATCATCAGATAGCAGTCTCACCTTGGATTGCGGAGGCATGGACCTTTCTTCATATATACACCTACACTGAATAATGTAGCCTATTCCTCATAGATCATTCTCTTTCCCAGTGAAACTGACAGTAATGAATTCACCACTTTTAATACTCCCAGCATATTTTCTCTCCTGCATCACGTCTTGTGATGAGAGCTGTTATGCATTTGGCTTACGATGACCAAAGCAAGGAATTTGCCGGGAGAAATTATACCATACCAATTATGAGAAGGTTGGCGCATTCATAAGCATTGTGGTTTCACTCGGTGCCTGTTTTCCCATCCTTTTAGCCCCCCCCCCTTTCAAAAACGCTTCCAGGGCTGTTATTACAAACCTGTGTTGATGTTTTCATTTTAAAGATGCGTAGCTGTTTTCTGTAACATCAGCAGACTTAAGTGGAAAACTTCAACTGATGGCGCTGCACGGCTCAAGAGCCCCGTTTTCCAACGTCTACCTTTATTATTATTATTATTATTATTATTATTATTATTATTATTATTATTATTATTATTAGCGTTCGCTTAACTGTTTTATACCGTTTTACTGATTTGACTCTACGAAAGACTTTGTTGCAACCCTTTTAGGAATTTTTAGTCCTAAAAACTAAGCAAAAGAGCCAGTGCACCAATAAAATAAAATATTTAGTAAACGGCAGTCACATTTTTAAAAAGAAAGAAAAGAAGCTTCTTTTATTCTCAGAATATGTAGTTTCACGATTTACATGACCGTTTCAATAACTAAAAAGAATCATAAACTAAATAAAATATGAATAGAATTAAATGCACTTACTTCGATAACACAGTAGGAAATTCAAACTATATGTTTCAGAATAAAAAAACTGTAAACCTAAAATTCGCAGATGTTCTTTACAAAAGTACTTTAATTACAGAAGTGTTAAAAAGAGGCATTCGACAAAAATTGAGGAAAATGGATGGCATATCATTTGAAAAATCATGCATATATATATATATATATATATATATATATATATATATATATATATATATATATATATATATATATATATATATGTATATATATATATATATATATATATGTGTGTGTATATGTATATACATACATACATATATATATATGTGAATGTATGTATTTGAAAGTCATGCATAGTACATAGATGTGGAGAGAATGGAGATTGTGAAAGGTTGGTGAAAAGATATGTTTGACAGGAATGGCCTTATTGTGTAAGAAGAAAGAAAATGTGCAGTAAAGAGGTGAATGGGGGTTTAATGTACTGCTGTTGAACCATCTTTGCAAGTGTATGGAACTGCTAATGTTATAGAGATTTTGTACACGAGGGGCCTGGTCATCCGCGAATAAGTAGTTAAAATGGTGTATATCGTCATTCAGCATTACTGTATCGTCACAGACACAAGTGTATGAAGCAGGTAAACGCCATTGAAATTTCATACACAGAAACTCCATCCACTAACAGGCACTTAAAATGGTGTATATGTATGTTGTCAGTCAGCGTTATCGTATCGACACAGACAATTCATCCCGTTTTCAAAGCGAGTGCCGCCGGGGACAGGATAGATATACCCCCTAGATAAAAGAAGCATCAATCAATTGTCGCGGCATCTCATAAACAACTGTCACCGTCCAGCGTCTGTTGTCCATCACTGTCAGAGACATTGGCGTTTAATGGCCGCCCAAGGCTCTTCGCAGATCATTTTCCGAAGGCGACATTTGCTATCGGCCCGATCGCCTTCGCTACGTCACTTTTAGGGCCGAAGTTTTACTCCACTTGTAGTTCCCGAATGAAGGGATGGAATGCAGTACCTTCGTCAATACCTTCAACTGAGGATTACGCGAGGCATTTTTTTTTTTATTTCAAACATGATTCGGTTAATTATGGTTTGTTATTTGAGGTTAGTTGTTCCTCTCCTTTTGAGAACTTAAATTTGGGGAAAATGTTACAATAAAAGCTTGTGATTGACTTTTCTGTATATCTGCAAGGCAGGAAAAGTAACTGATTATATATGTATACACATACATACACGCATATTCGCCCCTCCCCCCTTCCAGTAAAATTAAAAAATGCATTCCTACCTTATATATATATCCTCTAATCCAGTGTTTCCTAACCTTTTCTGACCGCAGCACCCCTATATATCTGGTTACTGGGATCATATATATATATATATATATATATATATATATATATATATATATATATATATATATATACACATATATGTGTACATATATATGTAAACTAATAAAATAATAATAGTAATAATAAAAATAATAATAATAATAATAATAATAATTATTATTATTATTATTATTATTATTATTATTATTATTATTATTATTATTATTATTATGATATGTTTTGATTTTGAGGTAGTTTTCATTTTTCATTTGTACTGCATTTTCAGCACCTCTTAAATTGATTTTAGCACCCGCTAACACCCCAGGTTAAGAAACACTGCTCTAATCTATTTTTGCGGTAAACTGTAACACCAATCAAACACCGAAGCCCCTCCCCAAAAAAAAGTGGGAATTGAAGCATTCGGACGTGGCCGAACTCGCCAGTGATAGATTTTATTCGAACAATAAACACACATCGGTTTAATGGCGGTCATTTTCCAGTCCTATTGTTGCTTGAATTCGGATCATGACAGGAATCAAGTTTTCCATGGAATTTGAATCATGACAGGAATCAAGTTTTCCATGGCGGATTGATATAGGGCAGACTGAAGCCGATATGGGAGTCGTTTTCCGCATTCCGAGAGCAATATATGTTGACTATAAATAGATGTGGCTTTTGTAAATGATCCATGTCATGCGATGCTGGAATAGCAGTAATAGAGGAATGTTAGACAAGAATAAAGGTAATAATCGAAATCACCACAGTGATTTGAGGTATAACTGTCACACACACTCACACACTCACTCTCACACTGTAGGTATATATGTGTATGTGCGCGTTAGAAATAATCAACACACAATCACGTGTGGAACAGAAATAATTTTCTGACTCACATCAGGATCGAGCCTTTCAGTTGAAAGACCTGGGTTCGATTCTGATGTGAGTCAGAAATTTATATATATATATATATATATATATATATATATATATATATATATATATATATATATATATATATATGTGTGTGTGTGTGTGTGTGTGTGTGTGTGTGTGTGTGTTTGTGTGTGTGTGTATATATATATATATATATATATATATATATATATATATATATATATATATATATATATATATACATACATACATACATACATACATATATAAATGAATAAGTATATACATAATTATAAATATATATATTATATACACACATATAGATAAATAGAAAGTAGAGAGCCACTAGATAGGTGAATTAAGGAAGGTAGTACGCTGTGTACAAAATATTGGGAAGGGAAGCCAGCTTTGGAATGAATGAACGGATTGCTGAGCAGATTCATTTTTATAGAAGTGAAGTGTGAATGCTGAAGAAATAAAAAAAAAGGTAATGCAAAGGAAGTGTTTATAGATGCACGTTTCCGTAGTTATTAGTGTGAATGAGCCAGTGAGAACTTATTACACACACACACACACACACACACACACACACACACACACACACACGAAAGCCAGACGGACAGAACATTTAGAATAAAATTAAGAAGGTGATAAATTAATATACAAAAGATGGAAAGGTGATCTTATATATATATATATATATATATATATATATATATATATATATATATATATATATATATATATATATATATATATATATATATATATATATATATATATATATATATATATATATATATATATATATATATACTGTATGTATGTCTATATATGTATATATATGTATATATATACATATAATATGTTTTATCTAAGATCACCTTTCCATCGTTTGTATATTAATTTATCACTTTCTTCTTAATTTTATCCTAATTGTTCTGTCAGTCTGTCTGTCAGGCGTTCGTGTATAGGAAACCTGTTCTATCGAAGATTGATTACCACGTTAATGTCCTTTTTTGCTTCTTTTCTCCTTGTTTCTTCTTTATGAATGTATTTACTGTTCTGTTTCTTCTTTGTGAATGTATTTACATTCTGAACGGTACTAATAGTAATGAACTTAATGCAGTCGTAAGAATCGCTAGCAATTTTGCTAAATGCTGAAGCTTTCAATGAACGAAGAGAAAGGACATCCTTTGCCGGAACGCGGACGACATGGAATGTGGTAATTAACATCACTTTGATGTGGAGGACGAGTTGAATCATTCGAGTCCCATTTCTTCTGTATATGCTTGCAATGGGGCTCCGGGAATATATAACATATTGGCGTTCCCTTTTTTTTTTTATCCACTTGCATGGTTATTTCCATGTATATGATGGCTTCGTCGACTGTGGGTACTTTGGACGAAAGATTTTGTTGTCATTTTACTTTTTCGTTTGCAAAAGAAGAAAAAAAAAAACTTAGTTTTTATCATATATGTTATTTCCCCCCAAAAAGCGTAGGTTTTCTCACATGTTAATTTTATTTCCCCCCCAAAAGTAGGTTTTTTTATATGTAATATGTGATTATTCGCAAAAAACGTAGGTTTTCTCATGTTGCATGTTATTACTCCCAAAAAAACGTAGGTTTTCTCATATGTTATAATTTATTTCCCCCCAAAAACGTAAGTTTTCTTATATGTTACATATTATTACTCCCAAAAATCATAGGTTTCTCATAAATTATATTTTATTTCCCCCAAAAAACGTAGGTTTTCTTATATGTTACATGTTATTACTCCAAAAAAAACGTAGGTTTTCTCATATATTTATTTTATTTCCCCAAAAAACGTAGGTTTTCTCATATGTTACATATTGCTCCCAAAAATCGTAGGTTTTCTCATATATGTTATTCCCCCCAAAAAACGTAGGTTTTCTCATATGTTACATATTATTACTCACAAAAATCGTAGGGTTTCTCGTATATATTATTTACCCCGCCCCCTAAAAGTAGGTTTTCTCACATGTTACATGTTATTGCTCCCAAAAAAACGTAGGTTTTCTCATACGTTATATATTATTACTCACAGAAATCGTAGGTTTTTTCATATGTTATAGGTTATTCCCCCTCCCCCCAAGTAGGTTTTCTCATATGTTACATGTTATTGCTCCCAAAAAACGTAGGTTTTCTCATATGTTATATGCTATTTCCCTAAAAAAAACGTGGATTTTCTCATATGTCACATATTATTACTCACAAAAATCGTAGTTTTTATAGGTTTTCTTACATGTTACATGTTATTACTCCCAAAAAACGTAGGTACTCTCACGTGTTTATTTTATTTCCCTAAAAACGTAGGTTTTCTCATATGTTATATGTTATTTCCTCTCACGAGAGAGAGAGAGAGAGAGAGAGAGAGAGAGAGAGAGAGAGAGAGAGAGAATTCATAATACAAGGGAAGTCCATGACACCTTTATTCTCGTTAGGTATAATTGTTTTCCGTTTTTATTTTCTTATTCTTATCATCCGTTTCCAAAACGAAGTATATTGAAAGAAAGAGATTAACTAGTATTGTTTATTTGGTTGACATTCAATATTAAATTTTTGTTTTTCATATTAAGTTTCAGGAATATTAACGTCAGTTATTGCCAAGATCGCAGTCTGTGAGAGATGGCTTGCGACAGAAAAGCTACGGACTGGTCCAGAAGGATGAGCCCGTGCTGGCATAAAACCAAGTCAGTTAGCTACAACTGTGACGACAGCGAAGTGTCTGCCATCGATGTAGGGCACTGGAATTTCACGGTTAGTCTAATTTTTTTAGTATAAAGGGACATAGAAAGACAGCATGGAAAGAAAAACTGTGAATATAAGGCATCTACTGTACAAATCCAAAGAAGGGAAACTATGAATATAAGGCACATACAAAGATAGCATGGTAAGAGAAACTATGAATATAAGGCACACATAAAGACAACACAATAAGAGAAACTATGAATATAAGGCACACATAAAGACAGCACAATAAGAGAAACTATGAATATAAGGCACACATAAAGACAGCACAATAAGAGAAACTATGAATATAAGGCACACATAAAGACAACACAATAAGAGAAACTATGAATATAAGGCACACATAAAGACAACACAGTAAGAGAAACTATGAATATAAGGCACACATAAAGACAGCACAATAAGAGAAACTATGAATGTAAAGCACACACAAGAAACTGTGAATATAAGCCTCACACAAAGACAGCATAATAAGATGAATATAAACATATAATGATGAATATAAGGCACACATAAAGACAGCACAATAAGAGAAACTATGAATATAAGGCACATATAAAAAACAGCATAATAAGAGAAACTGAGAATATAAGCCTCACACAAAGACAGCATAATAAGAGAATCTATGAATATAAGGCACATATAATGACCACATAAAGACAGAGTAACAGGAACTATAAGGCACATACAAAGACAGACATAATAAGAGAAACTATGAATATGAATATAAGGCACACATAAAGACAGCACAATAAGAGAAACTATGAATATAAGGCACATAAAGACAGCATAATAAGAGAAACTGTGAATATAAGCATAAAGACACACAAAAGACAGCATAATAAGACAGCATAATCTATGAATATAAGGCACATATAATGACCTATGAATATAGCACATATAATGTAACAGGAACTATAAGGCACATACAAAGACAGCATAATAATAGGAGAAACTATGAATATAAGGCACATAAAGACACATAATAAAGACAGCACAATAAGAGAAACTATGAATATAAGGCACATATAATGACCGTAGAGTAACAAAGAACAGCAACAATAAGAGAAAATGAATATAAGGCACACATAAAGACAGCACAATAAGAGAATATAAGGCACACATAAAGACAGCACAATAAGAGAAACTATGAATATAAGGCACATAAAAGACAGCATAATAAGAGAAACTGTGAATATAAGCCTCACTCAAAGACAGCATAATAAGAGAATCTATGAATATAAGGCACATATAATGACCGTAGAGTAACAGGAACTATAAGGCACATACAAAGACAGCATAATAAGAGAAACTATGAATATAAGGCACACATAAAGACAGCACAATAAGAGAAACTGTGAATATAAGGCACGCACAAAGACAGCACAATAAGAGAAACTATGAATATAAGGCACACATAAAGACAGCACAATAAGAGAAACTATGAATATAAGGCACATAAAAGACAGCATAATAAGAGAAACTGTGAATATAAGCCACACACACAAAGACAGCATAATAAAAGAAACTATGAATATAAGGCACGCACAAAGACAAAACAATAAGAGAAACTATGAGTATAAGGCACACATAAAGACAGCACAATAAGAGGAACTATAAATGTAAGGCTCACACAAAGACAGCATAGTAAGAGAAACAATGAATATGAGGGACGCACAAAGACAGCATTGTAAGAAAATCTACGGGTCCTTGAATTAGTATTACACCTCCCCGTAAAGTTATAATTATTACAACTTTATAGTTGCAATGAAAGACTTCTCATACCGGATAGTGGGAGGATGAGAATTCTTCTCTCCCAGAATGTTTAAAAAAACGAAAGAAAGAATTCCCTTTACCCAGAATATTTATAAAAACGAAAGAAAGAACTTCCCCTTTCTCAGAATATTTATAAAACGAAAGAAAGAATTCGCTTTCCCTAGAGTGTTTATAAAAGTGAAAGAAGTAATCCCCCTTTCCCAGAATATGTATGAAAACGAAAGAAAGAATTCCCTTTTCCCAGAATATTTATAAAAAGAAAGAAAGAATTCGCTTTCCCTAGAATATTTATAAACACGAAAGAAAGAATTCGCTTTCCCTAGAATATTTATCAAAATGAAAGAAAGGATTCCCTTTTCCCAGAATATTTATAAAAACGAAAGAAAGAATTCCCTTTTCCCAGAATATTTATAAAAACTAAAGAAAGAATTCGCTTTCCTTAGAATATCTATAAACAAGAAAGAAAGAATTCACTTTCCGTAGAATATTTATCAAAATGAAAGAAAGAAATCCGTTTTCCTAGAATATTTATAAAAACGAAAGAATTCCCTTTTCCCAGAATATTTGTAAAAAACGAACGAAAGAATTCTCTTTTCCTAGAATATTTATAAAAACGAAAGAAAGAATTCCCTTTTCTCAGAATATTTTTAAAAATGAAAGAATTCCTTTTTCCTAGAATATTTATAAAAACGAAATAAAGAATTCGCTTTCCTTGGAATATTTATAAAATGAAAGAAGGAATTCCCATTTCCCAGAATATTTATAAAAAACGAAAGAAAGAATCCCCCTTTCCCAGAATATTTATAAAAAACGAAAGAAAGAATTCCCTTTTCCCAGAATATTTATAAAAACGAAAGAATACCCTTTTTCTAGAATATTTATAAAAACGAAAGAAAGATACATAAGCTCGTAATCAATATATGTTTGTCTTTGTGTTCCAGTCTACGCAATAGTGTAAAAAAAAAAAAAAGAAAGGAAAAGACGGCAACTTTCCCTTCAGAGCAGCTTTCTAGTTTCGCCTCCTGCTACTAATTTATCAGCGGAAATCAATGGCTTTCGGAGAAGGTGTAGCGGACAACAAAGTAAACGGCGCTGCCTTGATGTTTTCTTAGCGGAAGATCTTTTGTCCCCACGGGATGATGTACGTTCGTTTGTATTTTTGTGATCTTGTTCTTTTCGGAAACGTTGTAATGTTCATTCGCGGAATAGTAGTGTTTTCATTGTTGCTGCTTTTTAGTTTTAGTTTTCTGTAAAAGAAAACTGTTGTGACGGCTTTGTCTGTCCGTCCGCACTTTCTCTGTGCGGCCGCAGATCTTAAAAACTACTGAGGCTAGAGGGCTGCAAATTGGTATGTTGATCATCCATCCTCCAGTCATCAAATATAGTAAATTGCAGCCCTCTAGCCTCAGTATTTTTTTATGATTTAAGGTTAAACTTAGCCATAATCGTGCCTCTGGCAACGATTTAGGATAGGCCATCACCGGGCCGTGGTTAAAGTTTCATGGGCCGCGGTTTATACAACATTTTACCGAGACCACCGAAAATAGAACTACTTGCGGTGGCCTTGATAATACGCTGCACAGAAAACTCGATTACGCTGAAGAAACTTCGGCCCATATATTACTTTTTTTTTTTTAAACAGTTGTATGGCTTTTAACTGTCGACTTTAACTTGCTTTCACTGAATTTTATAATGCACAGCACTGCCAAATTAATTCCATCCGTTCATTTCTTTGTGGTTTAGAACAGTAATTAAAAAAAGTAGGTATTCCTAATCTTTAGGCAGATTCGTTTTACCCTTGAAGCATTATATATATTCCTGTAAGACAACTCTTACATAAACAAATAAAAACAAACATAAAAAATAAAGAAGTGTAATTAAAAATTTAATAGAAAACAAAATTTCAACTAACATTAATGTCCTTCAGAACGGGATAAAAATACAATAGAAAACAAAAGTTAAACTAACATTACTAGCACATCTGAACAGGATTGTATATACTAGCATTCAGAGTGTATCTGATCACCATCACCCAGATAAAATCAGAATGGTAGTGATTGTAGTTAGTGTACGTACATATCTAAACGAAACACTCGGCAGCAATGGGGTCCGCAAGTTGGGCCTAGTTCGTATTTTACTCCCCAAAATAGGGGTGCGTTTAAAATGCGGACCGCGCTGACCACATAAATTCAGACTAAATTGCAGTTGCCATTAGCCGTTAAAGTAATGGAAGTCTATGAGGTGATGAAATGAAGAGGCCTGTTGGAAGCTGGGAGGTGGGAGGTGGTTTGGGCTGAATTAAAACATGTGTTTTTGTTAGTTCACGTGTTTGTGTTTTTATTACAAGAATGTTTTGTGCATGTGAAGTAGGTCTCTTGATTCGTACTTCCAGCAGCAAATTCGTACTCCATAAGAAATGTTAGGGATAGCAGTCGAGGAATGAAAGTCCCACCTTACCTGTATCAAAACAGTTTGAGGAGAGAGAGAGAGAGACGTGGCATAAATATCCCCGTTATTAATACAATGCTAGATTATGTTGTAAAAAAAATGCATAAACAAAATTCAGAATTAAAAAGGATATATAAACGAAATTCAGAATTATGACCTATGATCAAAGCTTAAACAGATTATAAGGTATTCGTACCGTTCCCGTAACGTATCGTTTCCTTCGGCAACATAATTCCTGAATTATCCCCTTCACCAAAAGTTTAGCTACTCTGAGAATTTCCGCAATTTTCTTTTTTAATGGAACGAAAAACTCCATTTTGGACACGCTGTCCACTGGAAGGGTTTAGATGGGAAGGGAGAGGAATCAGGAAATTCTTCATCCTAAGTGGAATTTGAATCCTTGCTGGTCAGAAGGATAAGAAGGTATTTCAAATTATAGGTGTATATATATAAAGCACATGGATTCAGATACATTTTTTTATAAGAGCTTAATTGTTTGTGAATATATATATATATATATATATATATATATATATATATATATATATATATATATATATATATATATACACACACACACACACACACACACACACACATATATATATATATATATATATATATATATATATATATATATATATATATATATATATATATATATGAAGATAAGAAGGCCCATAAAACACTATTTGAACGTTGCAACCATATATTTCGAGCATTTCCTTCTGTGCCCCTGTTCACTGGTAAAATATGGACATATGAAATGATACTGGAGTATATACTGTATACAAAGCATATGTAGGTGTGGCATTAAGTCTCCGATGGTATGCAGGTGACCGTTTCCCAAGGAGGGAAACAGTTGCCTAGTGGTTTTTGGCCTCATTAACTCCTGTTTTGCGATTCGTCTGGTGGTCGTGTTTCCTGGAGCACCTGCTTGAGAAGAGGTTTAAGGATTAACCCTGAGGAATAAGTTGCACCCTACCATGATCTTTACGGAGACATTATGGTAGCTTAAGAAAAGAACAGATATGCCTTCACAGTATATAGGAAACCCACTTTCGCTGTTTCTCACTTTCATTTCTTAAGCTACCACGATGTCTCCGTAAAGATCATGGTAGGGTGCAATTTATTCCTCAGGGGGCTTAGAATATGTTCAAATGGGTACCTAGATAAAGAATTCAACACGATCTGCCAACACCTAACGCAACTGCTCTACCCACCACACATTATCAAGAAGGCTATTAACAAAGCGAATAAAATATACTACAAAGGTCCCTCTCACAACAGACAAATAGATTTTAACAACAAAATAAAGCTTCCATACGACGAAAACATCCAAAAAGCCACAGAACAACTCAAGTCTAACAATCCTTTTATCTTCCATTATCCCTAATCCATCGGGATCTCACTCATTAACGTATAAAAAAGGGGAAGAAGCTGGAGTTTACAAGATTCCGTGCAGCAATAGTGAGATTTACGTGGGAGAGACGGGCAGGTCCCTCTCGCAGAGATTAACAGAGCATAAAAGATCAGTGCAGTATGCTTCGGAGAGTTCAGGGATTTTTCTATACATCAGAGATAGAGGCCATTCCATAAATTATAGCAGGGCAGAGCTGGTTTTCAAAAGTAGCTGTCCGTACAAAAGAAAGATGCTGGAATCTGCTATCATCAATCAAACCAACAATATGAACTTGTCAGGAGGACATTGGAAAGCGGATGAAATCGACGGGTTAATCCTTAAACCTCTTCTCAAACAGGTGCTCCAGGAAACACGACCACCAGACGAATCGCAAAACAGGAGTTAATGAGGCCAAAAGCCACTAGGAAATTGTTTTCCCTCCTTATTGGGAAACGGTCACCTGCATACCATCGGAGACTTAATGCCACACCTACATATGCTTTGTATACAGTATATACTCCTGTATCATTTCATCTGTCCATATTTTACCAGTGAACAGGGGCACAGAAGGAAGTGCTTGAAATATATAGTTGCAACGTTCAAATAGTGTTTTATGGGCCTTCTTCATATTAGTCTGTGGTATTACAGTAAAAGACATATCATATATATATATATATATATATATATATATATATATATATATATATATATATATATGTATGTATATATATATATATCTGTTGTATATGTATATATCTATATATATATATATATATACTGTATATATATGTATTATATATATGTATTATATATATATATATATATATATATATATATATATATATATATATATATATACATACTGTATGCATACATACATACATACATATATATATATATATATATATATATATATATATATATATATATATATATATATATATATATATTTATAAATATTTATGCTGTTCGCCCTCGAACATGTAGTTGTAGTAATATCAGACTGACCAAGACAGGGAAGCCTTTGTCCCGCAGGGAAGCGTCGCCAGTTCAAACTTCATCGTTCGTTTGTAGCATTAGGGATGTAACCCCTAGGAAATTTCCGTATTCAACCTTAAGATAGGTGGTTTTAAGCTTGCTTTACCTGTCCTCTTTGGCAAATGTTTTTGACAAAGTTTAGACCCCCGAGGACATGAACGCATGCCCTGTTTTGACCCAGCGCTGGTCAGACAAGAGAGAAACCAGCCGCCGAATCCAGCGGACATCTGTGAGGTGGCTCTGTCACCGCCTTTGTCTATCGTCTTATATTAGTGAATTGTAACAGAACTTCCGATCGTCCGTTGTATACGCAGCAACTCGTCGTCCAAGGTAAAGTCTGTGTTTTGTTCAAAACTTCGTCAATTACTACCTCCTTTTTCTGTATTTCCAATTTTCCTTGTTCCATTCTCCCACCACCACTTACTGTAGATGCTTTTACGAAGTCTAGATTAAGCCAAATTATTATATTGAGCCAAATTATTATATTGTTTAGGTTCATCCAAATTATTCCAGTAAGAGTACCTAGGAATAAGGGTAAGCAAGTCATTTTAATTCTTTATGCATTCTTTGTGTCTCGAATCCATTGTTTGGAAGAGCCGTTGTGATTTTGGTTTTACCATATTAGCGAGTAAAGTGGACTGCGTCTGAAGTTGGGCGAAGATTAATTAATTTCATTAGTTAACTGCAATTCTTGTATTTTGTCGGGAATTTACCCCAGCTGGCGACCTTTAGTGTTAAACGACTGTCTTTGAGGTTAATTTGTAGCTCAATTGACAGGTTACATGTGTCCTTGGCATGCAGGGCTGTATAAAAATTACGTAAATTAAGTAATAAACTTATCAGCCAAGTCTCATCATAACAATATATATATATATATATATATATATATATATATATATATATATATATATATATATATATATATATATATATATATATATATATATATATATATATATATATATATATATATATATATATATATATATATATATATATACATAGATATATACATATATATGTATATACATATATACAGTATATATATATATATTATATATTGTGTGTGTGTGCTTGCGCCTGTTGGTGCAATCTTTTCTTTACTAGATAATTTTCGTCAAACGCCTGTGCAAATGTAGCATCCACTTTCAGGCATCACCGTACAATTTCCTGTACTCTTTATTATCTTCAGGACGACCTCCTCTTATCTTCAAGGCTGAAGTTCGAAAGGAACGGAGAAAAATTGCTGCTTAGTCTCTTCAGTCGCTTATTCTTAAGCCATTGCAGATGTAGTGTAGCCCTGATGACAGCTAAACGTAGCTACTGAAAGAACTTGTCGGTTTAAGTGAAGATAAATGGAGCGGCAGAGCAGCAATTTTGTCACTTATTGTGTGGACTGTTATAGTGTGGGATTCCATCGAGCATACCAAGAGTTTCCGTGTTTTTCTCTATCCTTTTGTTTTATCTTTCGTGACAATGTACAGCCGTGTCGTTACACGAGAGACACGGAAACAACCGTGTAAAATTCATCGTTGAATGTGCAAGCAAGGCTAACCCCAAAGTCAAAATAGAGCCTGTCGTATATCTGTAAATTCATTCCAGATGGATTCCAGATAAACGCTGCATCATGGCATGATGTCACATGACCTGACCTCTGACCTCCAGCTACACGCACCATTTTGTTGATCAATTCTTCATGATCCTCTCCGTGCCCAGCTCTTCACGGGGAAATGTGACTGGACGCATCTTGATTTGGATACATTCACAGGAGAGATAACAGAAATATTAGTGAATTGAGTCTAAAAATAAGATGTAAACGAAAAATGCTTATGTATGTGCTCCACATATAGGAGCTTGAATAAGATATTAAGTTATGAGGCGGGTGCATAGCTTTTTAAAGGTAACATTACTGCCTCTTACAATGGAGAAACAAACCCCAGTTATGTATGGGTACAAATATATTTCAAAATAAATATGTGTGGGTACAAATATATCCCAAAATAAATAAAGCAGAGAGCTTTTGGGGATCTGTACGATTCCCCTTTTCAGTCGTACAGATTCTCGAAAGCTCTCTGTTTAGATTCATCTTTAAACATATTTGTACTCATACATAACTTTCTTCATTACCCCCGTAGCGAGGTGGTGTCGTCAATGCACCTCATGCGGTGCATTGTAGGCATTACTTAAGGTTATTTGCAGCGTTCCTTTCTTGGACCCCTAGCTGCGGTCCCTTTCATTCCTTTTACTGTACCTCCGTTCATATTCTCTTTCATCCGGCTTCCTTTCCACCCTCTCCTAATAATTGTTTCATAATGCAACTGTGAGGTTTTCCTCCTGTTGCACCTTCAAACCTTTTTACAGTCAATTTCCGTTTCAGCGTGAATGACCTCATAGGTCCCAGCGCTTGGCCTTTGGCCTAAATCCTATAATCTATTTATTCTGTTTTTCCATTACTGCCTCTGTTACAGTTTACAAGCATAAGTCATTGAAAACAACACCGGGAAGTAAGCTTGCAGTTTCCTAGCAAGTGAAAATCGTTCCCTCTGCTGTGAGATGGTTAGACATCTTGGCCGCACAGTAGAACAAGGATGATGATTATGCTCTCTGAAAGAACAAGTACGCCTTGAGCTCAAATATCAGCATTATGAGAGTATATTAGAAGTTGCCGGTGTAACAAGCCTGACTTAAGACGGCCAAGTAAGAAAACGTCTGACATTGAGATAAATCGTAGTTATGTTTCGTGGAAAAATAAAAGAAATCTCTACGTGTAATTTTGCCCAGAAAGTAAATGCCAGTGCTGCTGATTGCTTTTATAAAAGAGAGCAAGATTACAGTAATATTAGAGCGAGAGCTCTGACGCCTTAGGGAATAATGTCATCACCTTTGTAGATGTAGGTAGCCTTGCGAACAATATTTGTATTTTATGTGAGTAAATTATTTATATATATATTTTTAAATTTGGCTAAAAAATCAGAACCTTGGGATGAAAGTAATTTCTAATAAGAAATAGACGAGATTTTTTAGTTCTGTGATGCAAACAGATAGTGAATCAACAAAAGAACATATTCTGAGATCCGTTTTACATTCATCTTAACATCAAAAATAACTGTGGAATCTATTGATCTTTTTTATTCTAGACCTCTTGGGAAAAATAAATGGTGAAATAGATAATTGATAATTAGCCTTATCGAGATAATGAGCCCATCTTTTTCTGGAAGGGCAAGAAATTCTAAAGTTTGGCAGCAGCGGAAACTTAACTCACAAAGAGAGCTACCTTAAGCTTACTTATCTCTAGAGGTTAAATGTGAAAGTTGATGATCTGAATAGGATTATGAAGTAAGCTGGAAGGTGAAGACTATTTAGGCTTTAACAAAATATATCGTCTGAAATAGCACCTCACAAACAAGGACGGAAGTAATATCTGTTAGGTCAGTGTCAGTGATCAGAGTAATTACATTTGATCCTGTCTTGTCAGGTCAGGTGCAAAAAGGATTTAGTATATGTCGTATTACAGCAGTGTTCCAAACAGGTGTGAGATGCAAACGTAATTTAGAAAATTGAACAATTTGCAGCATAGAAACAGTTGGTTTTCCATGCAGATTTAGCCATTTGGACTGTGAGAATTTGAAATACACTGAACGCTCAAAGGTGTTGATAGAATGGAAAGTTTCATCATAATTTTCTTAGAAAGATGGATGGGAAAGAAGAAAAAAATAGTAAGTAACTGAAGAAATAAATGTATCACTGAGGCAGTGAACTTGATTAAGGTATGGGTCTCACTAAATAGGGCTGGGAAGTGAAGAAAGACGAATTATGGAATTATGTGAAGGAACGTGAATAGGAAAAGAGGTGAGCTGAAGAAGGTCACCAGGAACGCGTGAAAAAATCAGAATCCCGAAGAAAACCGTGAGGTAAAGAAGGAATAAGATGAAAATAAATAAAAAGATTCAAAGTGGATCGTGTCCTTCATAGGATAGGCTGATCATTAAAACTAGATTAGTGGAAGTTTGGTGAAATACGTAACACGTTATCGTAGTAGAGAGTAACGAAATAGGGTGGTAGCCTGGAGTAATGAACCATCCTCATCCTAAGGGAGAGTTTGCGACCGAAGGATTATGCAGCTGAAGAACAGGATCAAGGAGCTATTTTAACACGAAGTCCTTAAGGAATCAAGCCATACATTCTATGGTTTGCATGTATACATTTCAAGAAAAACTCTGAAAGTAGAATTTTCGTGTCACGAAGCGCCGCAAGAGTAAACTCGCAGTGAAACTTCAGTTTGTTGATCAATAAACAAACATGTGTTCAATTATTCATAAGCGCTGTAAAACCTATCAGTCATTCGTATATATTATATATATATATATATATATATATATATATATATATATATATATATATATATATATATATATATATATATATATATATATATATATATATATATATATATATATATATATATATATATATATATATATATATATATATATATATATATATATATATATATATATGAAATATATTTATCTAATCTCATAAAAAATTCATGTCGCAGTTAGGTCTTTCACACGAAGAGGACATTTTAATTTCAATGAAAGGTACTTCACCTAATGGTAATAAGATTCGGAGCGAAGCAATATACGACAAGGCCACGTGATTCTCCCAGTGGAATTGCTTCGTGTTTATGAAGTCAGTCTTTCATCACTTAACGTGTTCAGAAAATGGCTCTAGATAGAAATGTAATGAACCATAAAGTATGTTACTTAAAATCGTATACTTTGACATTTTACAAATGTAAATCATCTGATAAAAAGGGAGTTTAATAACTTTGATTTCATGCCTTGCAAGGACGCTTTCACTTGAAGTGAAAGGTATTTAGGTTAGTCATGTGAAGACACTTCATTACTTTTCTGAAGTATTTTTTTTGCGGTGGGGGAGGGGGAAGTGGTGGGTCAGGTTTAGCCTTGCGTAGTGAATAGTTGATCAGTATAGAAACGGGACTAAGCTGAGAAGAAGAAGAAGAGTGAATAAAAGATTAGTTTTCTGTAAAAGAAAACTATTGTGCCGGCTTTGTCTGTCTGTCCGCCCTCAGATCTTAAACACTACTGAGGCTAGAGGGCTGCAAATTGGCATGTTGATCATCCACCCTCCAATCATCAAACATACCAAATTGCAGCCCTCTAGCCTCAGTAGTTTTTTATTTTATTTAAGGTTAAAGTTAGTCATAATCGTGCATCTGGCAACGATATAAGATAGGCCAACACCGGTCCGTGGTTAAAGTTTCATGGGCCGGTGCTCATACAGCTTTATACCGAGACCACCGAAAGATAGAGCTATTTTCGGTGGCCTTGATTATACGATGTACAGAAAACTCGATTGCGCCGAAAAAACTTCGGGGCATTTCTTACTTGTCTGTTTTAAAGACTTCCCTAACTACTTTCACCAGCAGTCATACTAAAACGAGATGGAAATGGAAAGATGGTGTCACTAAAACAACTATTTACTCCTCTTGTGGTGGTGCTTTTCAGAATCTTGTGCGTTTTTTGTTTATTCGTCTTCTTCACTTTCGTAAACCAGAATGTAAGTCACCAGTAATCAACGTGAGTCAGGATTAATTAGGTGAATATTTATCTGATTACTAGGACTTGCAATACAAGGTGAAAAAGTGTAAAAGATTATTTAATATATATATATATATATATATTTAAGATATATATATATATATAAATTATATATATATATATATATATAATATATATATATATATATATATATATAAATATAATTATATATATATGTATATATTATATATATATATATATATATATATATATATATAAATATATATATATATATATATATATATATATATATATATATATATATATATATATATATATATATATATATATATATATATATATATATATATATATATATAGAGAGAGAGAGAGAGAGAGAGAGAGAGAGAGAATGTGTTTAATTTTTTCTTAGTGTGAATACCATACTTTATATTTTCATCTGGCCAGTAAATAAAACAAGAGACTTATTCTTTATATATATATATATATATATATATATATATATATATATATATATATATATATATATATATATATATATATATATATGTATATATATATATATATATATATATATATATATATATATATATATATATATATAATATGTATATAGGCTATATAAAGACTGTCTCTTGTTTTGTTTGACTAGCCAGATGAAATGTAAAGTATGGTATTAACACCAAGAAAATTAAACACATTCTCTTTACTGATCCCCAGAAAATACACGCGCATTCTCCGTTACGTCATTTCTTGACCAGACCCCCCAAAAAAAAAAAAAAAAACTATTCAGAATCAAAATCCTGAAACAGCGGTCGATAACGATGTAAGAAATGGAAAAATCGATTTCGTCCTCATTATCCTGTGGCAGGAAAGAGAATCAGGTGTATCTTTTAAAGAAATGTCTTCTCATTTCATTTTGCTCTGTCAGTTCGTCGTGTGCTCAGGTCATGGGGCGGTTATATCGTCTCTTGAAAGAAATGGTTTAATTTTTAGTTTTCTGTAAAGAATTTGTGCCGGCTTCATCTGTCCGTCCGCACTTTTTCTGTCCGCCCTCAGATCTTAAAAACTACTGAGGCTAGAGGGCTGCAAATTGGTATGCTTATCGTCCACCCTCCAATCGTCAAACTTACCAAATTGCGGCCCTCTAGCCTTAGTAGTTTTCATTTTATATAAGGTAAAAGCTAGCCACGATCGTGCTTCTGTCAACGATATAGGATAGACCACCACCGGGCCGTGGTTAAAGTTTCATGGGTTGCGGCGCATATTGCACTATACTATTTTCGGTGGCCTTGATTATACGCTGTAGGGCTGTACAGAAATCTCGATTGCGCCAAAGAAACATTGGCGCATGTTTTACTCTTTTTTTTTTTTTTTTTTATCTTTCTTGGTATGTTCTGCCTTGAATATATTATGATTGTGTTCGGCTAAGAACTTTGAATGTTTAGATGTAGATGTTTTCTTGAATAACCCTCCACTTGTTCTAGCTTACTCATAAATTTTAAGGTTTCTTAATCCCCTTTGGCGTTGTTTTTGTGAGTCCGAATAAGATATTGTTCCTAGCTAAATTTTTCTTGTGTATATCTAGTTATAGGGTTTTTTCATATGAAGCTCCTTGGCTTCAATAATATACAGTTGTTCATATGCTGTACAAACCTGGGTCTTAACTTATGGATAATTCTTCAAGCGCCACTGGAAAATTTATCCGTAAGTTAAGACCGCAGGTTTGTTAGATGTGAAAAATACAAATTGATTAATAAATTTGTCATATAAATCCCCATAGTGTTCTTCATTGACACATAGTAATTATATTCGTTTTTAAAGGCTGGTGTGATTACTAACCACAAAATAAGCTGTATATTAACTTTTTCTGTAGAAAAATTAATTTCTTCCATAAATAAATGAAGCAATTGATTATTTAACCGAAAACTTTCCAGGAGTTTTTTTATGCAGAAGTACGAAGTTTCATTTTATTATGAAAAAGAAAATTAGACCATTGTGAAATATTGCCTTTTTTAATTTCAGGAAGTGGCGACTTGGATTGGTTTCCTCAAACATCTCGGAGTGCTGCTAAAGAGCGTCGTTCATGCAGTAACCCTCCACGTTGTTTCAGGCCTTCAGTGTGCCAGGTAAGTCCATTTTTAGTTTTCTGTAAAAGAAAACTATTGTGCCGGCTTTGTCTGTCCGTCCGCGCTTTATTCTGTCCGCACTTTTTACTGTCCGCACTTTTTCTGTCTGCCTCAGATCTTAAAAACTACTGAAGCTAGAGGACTGCAAATTGGTGTTGATCATCCACCCTCCAATCATCAAACATACCAAATTGCAGCCCTCTCGCCTCAGTAGATTTTATTTTATTTAAGGTTAAAGTCAGCCATAATCGTGCTTCTGGCAACGATAGAGGATAAGCCACCACTGGGCCTTGGTTAAAGTTTCACGGGCCGCGGCTCATGCAGCATTATACCGAAACCACCGAAAGATATATCTATTTTCGGTGGCCTTAATTATACCCTGTAGCGGCTGTACAGAAAACTCGATTGCTCCGAAGAAACTTCGGCGCAGTTTTTACTTGTTGTTCTGCAGTTATTGGGTACAGTTTTAATTATCCCACTTTTCCTTCTCAAACAAAAATGATTTTCAGTAATGCCATGTTGAATAGCCTGTATGCTATATTTTCAAAAACCTTCTAAAATAACTTGTATCTGTGATGCACCCTGACTCCGTTAATCTATTTTCATCCTCGCTCCTGTGTGTAATAATAGGTAATGTGATATATAAAGCTGTTGGAGATTGTGGAGATCGGCTTAAATAGTTCTTTACTAATGTTTATTCTGGAGTAGCCGGCATCTCTCAGTCTTAATTTGTTTTTGGGTAGCCAGTGAAATTCATACAGAACGGGTGGGTTCATGCTATGTGTTGGTTTAGGGTGATTTTCGACTAAGAAAAGTTTCAGACGAATTGCATACCTTGTATATAAGATTATATATGCTACTTTTATACTGGAGTGGAATGATATCTGTGTATATGGACTCACAAATATTGTATAAATATAAGTTTGTCTGTGTATGTATGTGTATATATATATATATATATATATATATATATATATATATATATATATATATATGTAATATATGTATATATATATATATATATATATATATATATATATATATATATATATATATATATATTATATGTATGTATGTATTATGTATTTCGTTAATGGTTTGTTTAAAATACAAAGTTAGTGGCTTTGATGTTCAGATGGGCGTTGCATCTGTTTTAATTTGCCGTCTAAATGAACTCACTTTTCTTTGTCTTTTTTTAAAGAGGCTAGAATATCGTCTCCTATCCTCCATCATACTAACCGAAATAGATGAGAAACTCTCAGTACACCACATTCGTCAAACCATCGACGATCATTCTTCACTTACGAATGCTTCTGATCCCCCGCCCTTTAATAGGAAGTTCAATTGAGGTCGAATCGCGCGTTGGGCAACGTCTGAAGTAATAATAATTATAGAAACTTCTCGGGTTTGTCTCGGGCAGACAGAAATATCTCGTGGAATATTGATGCGGCATTCACCCAGAACTCGCATCCACCGTGCTGGCGAATTATTAATGTTACACCATTACTCGATGCAATTATAACAACAACACAGATCCGGCTCCGGAGGCCGCGGTGAAGGCAGGCAAGCAGGTAGGTAGATAGGTTATCCTCGGGGCCGTGAAAATGTCCTGAAAATATCTATCCTCCCTCGCGCGCGGATGCTTCGTTGCAAGCCTCGGAAAATATTTCTGGCAAAGTCCCTCCTTTTAAATTTCTTGGGTAGAGCGCGCATTGGCTCATCTCTCTAGATCGTACCTGCGTTTTTTTTTTTTCTTTGTTTTTTTATGAAGGGCAGATTAAAAAACAGTGATGGAATCGAATTTTTACACCCTTTGGCAAATTTTGTCCGTATGGGAAAGCTGACATAAAGATAAAATCTACCCTTGAAAAAAAAAGCTCAGATTACTATCTTTATAAGATAACTGACCTTTCAGTCTTTGAATCTAGGCACTTGCTTTCTGAGCGCCAGCATTTAAAAACTAAATGATCAGAGGGTATAAACTTTCCTCAGCCCCTGTTTTAAAGAAGTTAGCGATAGAGATTTGTAGTGTCAACCTAGAAAGTGTCTTATACTTCTGCAGTTGTTATAGTCTTTGGTATTGACACGATAGTTTCCTAAGAAAATAAAGATAGTACATTATGCAAATGGAACTATTCTTGTCACGGTTGTTATCTTTGTTTTCTAAGAAAATAAAGATAGTACATTATGCAGATGGAACTATTCTTGTCACGGTTATTATATTTGTTTTCTAAGAAAATAAAGATAGTACATAATGCAGATGGAACTGTTCTTGCTACGGTTATTATCTTTGTTTCCTAAGAAAATAAAGATAGTACATTATGCAGATGGAACTGTTTTTGCTACGGTTATTATCTTTGTTTCCTAAGAAAATAAAGATAGTACATTATGCAGATGAACTGTTCTTGCTACGGTTATTATCTTCTTCCAACAATTGTGAAGAACAGTGTGAAGGTGAGGATAGCGTCAAGAGATCAGGAATGGATAAATAATTTCCAAACTATTCCAAACTTTGCTTCTCGCGGGACTGAAAGTAATAAAAGTAATTTACTGATGTCTTGACGACAAGATTTTATTCAGAGGGTTTGTTCACATATTCCCTGCAACCATTTTTGGAATGTTTTTAACCTGTCTGGTCGTCATCAGCCTCCAGGGATCCTTTTTTTTTTTTTTAGAGAGAGAGAGAAAATAGGTCACATTATTGATTTCCTTATTCCCAATAATGGCGATTAAAATGTTGATAGTTGCCTGAAGATAGTTCTTCGGTCATTCACAGTTAACTGTGTTTCAAAAGGTAATTTCTCCTGTCCCCATATGTTATTATTGTTATTCAGAGGATGAAGCCTATTCATATGGAACAAACCCACCACAGGGGCCATTGGCTTGAAATTCAAGCTTCCAAAGAATATGGTGTTCATTCGAAAGAAGTAACAGGAGGTAAAGGGAAATACAGAAAGAAGATATCACTTATTAAAAAATAAAAAAAATAAATTAACTAATAAATAAACAGATACAAATGTAAATAAATTATTAAAATGCTGGGAGAATCTATTAGGGTAGTAATGCATCACATCTTCGCTTGAACTTTTGTTTCCAATTGCACGACATCTTCAGGGAGCTTGTTCCACAGTCCAACGGTGCGAGGAATAAAGAACCTCTGGAACTGAGAAATTCGACAGCGAGGCACATTGACTGCATATGGGTGCTGCTGTTGAGCAAATCTGGTTTGCTTGGACTTCAAGAGGTAGTGCGTATTCCTGACTTTACGCGGCACCTTATTGCACATTCCGCCGAGATACCGCTGCGCAGAACCCAGTTCTTTTACGTGTTGTTGTTAAATTGAGAAATGGCCTTCCAAGCGGGGCTGTTGATGTATAGATGCCTCAAAGTCTCGTGGATCTTGTAGTACTCTTACTTGAAAGAAGCGCAGTCAGTGACCGGAGGTTTTCCCACTTTAATTGTTGGTTAAATTTGTTCCTGTACATATTCAAGTCTTTGGTTATTTGAATTTATTATTATTATTATTATTATTATTATTATTATTATTATTATTATTATTATATATTTATTTGTTTATTTATATATTTATTTATTTATTTATTTATTTATGTACTTACTTATTCCCTTCGGTGCTTTAAGGTCATTATATTTTATGGGATATGATTTTGCATGGTTTTAGTCATTAATGCTTAAAATACAAATTTTTTTACAATCTGACAAAATACGATTTTTTTTCAAATCTAATAATAAGGTTAATGCATAAATACGTGCACATACATACATACATATATACATACATACATGCATGCACTAATGCACGTTTGAAGCCTTTAAATTATTGACTGCGATCCGTTTTGGTAAAAAGGAACGAATAGCAGCGAGTCTCCAGGACAAATTAGGCTTAATTTCCTGTTTGAACTTTCCGTCGCTCTGTTACTGACTTTCCTTCTGCTCTTGTCATTTATTGCTTAATTTTTTTCGCGCGTTTTAATATTGAGACGAAACTTTTACATTATTAAACTAGTAAAAACTGCGCTGGAGTTTCTACGGCGCAATCGAGTTTTCTGTTCAGCGTATAATCAAGGCCACCGAAAATAGATCTATCTTTCGGTGGTCACGGTATAATGCTGTATGAGCCGCGGCCCATGAAACTTTAACCACGGACCGGTGGTGGCCTAGCCTACATCGTTGCCAGAAGCACGATTATGGCTAACTTTAACCTTAAATCAAATAAAAACTACTGAGGGTAGAGGGCTGCAATTTGGTATGTTTGATGATTTTAGGGTGGATGATCAACATACCAATTTGCAGCCTTCTAGCCTTTAAGATCTGAGGGCGGACAGAAAAGTGAGGGAAGACAAAATGCGGACGGACAGACAAAGTCGGCACAACAGTTTTCTTTAAGAAAACTAAAATACTCCGAAACCCTTAACATAAGATTTTAATAAGAAAAAATCATTTTTTCAGTAAGAAAAAATTCATGTTTTGTATTCTTAAGTATGTTTTATTTAATAGTATCTCTTGTTAAAGTAGTTTGTCCTTCATGACCGTCCGACTTCGTAATGAAAGGTATTGCGTATAGTAATCTTTGTATATGTATATATGTATACATGTATGTATGTATGTATGTATATATATATATATATATATATATTGTAATCTTTGTATATGTATACATGTATGTATGTATATATATATATATATATATACATACATACATACATACATACATACATACATACATACATACATACATATATCTCACCTTCCCTCTGTCGTCTGTTAAAGTAGTGTAGCTGGCGTTGAAAGTGCCGCGTGCCATGCCCGGCAGTGAAAGAGCAGTGCCACTGTGTAACTTATGAATCAACCCGTATCACCCAGTTTGAGGTACTTGAAGCAAATGGACTGACACACTCCGTGTGAATGGTGTAGACTAAGCACTGAGTAGTTGGGGAGATCTACGCAGACTTTTTTCATATACAAATTTTTTTTTTTACACGAACGCTTTTCAAATACAAATTTAATTTTTTAGGCGCAAACTTCATCGTATGTAAATGTTCTTCTTACACAGTAATTTTTCTTACAGGGGCGTTTTTCATAGTCGAACATTTTCTCCACACATTTACGTTTTTCATTCACTTTCATTCACAAATGTTTTTACGAGTAAAATTTTGATTTTCACACACACCCGGTTTTATACACAACTTTTTTATACATACGCGCTTTCAAGCACAAACGATTTTCACGCAGACGATTTTATGCACAAACGTTATCATTCACAAACGTTTTTATACACAAACGTTTTTATACATGAACGTTTTCATACACAAACGTTTGTTTTCATTCACAAACTTTTTTACACGAACGTTTTTATACACAATTTTTTTTTATTCACAAACGTTTTCATACACAAACGTTTTTATGCATAAACGTTTTCGTTCACAAACGTTTTCAAACACAAACGATTTTTACACGTTTTTATACATGAATTTTTCTGACATAAACGTTTTTCACCCTTCATCGTCGAGTGCATTTCTCTGAAGAAATATTTTACGGTGGACTTCAACTAAGCGCATATTTTTCAGAATGTGTAGAAAATAATAGTTTTTTGTTTTCTTCTGGCAACAAGTCGTATGCAGAAAAAGTATTTTTTTTTTTTGTATGCTTCAGATAAAAAGTAATATTCAGTGGCGTAAAATGCGGGTACTGGAATACTTGAATTTATATGCTTCCACTGCCAATTTGTTTTGTACCTTTTCATTTTCAAAGAGTCCCCTTGTCCGATTCCTCTCATTCACACCTCTTTGTTGCATTCGTTTGTTTCTACCTTCTTTCTTTTACTCCTGTGTTATTCTCTTCTGTTAATTTGCTCATGGCTGACAATGCATGTTTTTTGTATTCCTATAATTTATTTATTTGCGTGCATAGTTTATTCCGTGCTTTCGTGATTTATTCTTAAGTAATTTTGTAAGCGATAGAAGTTGGTGTATTCTGTTGGCGTAACAGACTTGGATTTTGAAAGAAATTCACACATCCAATATATATATATATATATATATATATATATATATATATATATATATATATATATATGTGTATATATATGTATATGTATATATTTATCAAAACATCTGTTTGTTTTCTTGTCAAATTTCCTAATACATGTCATTTATATAAACACTTATAGAACTTTATATATATATATATATATATATATATATATATATATATATATATATATATATATATATATATATATATATATATATATATATATATATATATATATATACACACAGTTCTATGTGTTTATGTAAATGGCATGTATTAGGGCATTTGCAAAGAAAACAAATAGATGTTTTGATATTAGATCTGTAAGTAGTCTGAAAATGGCCGTTTTTCCGTTCTTAAGAAGGAAAAATGGCCCACATTGCCAGTTGCAGGGAAATCACTTTGCTTTCCTTATCCGCCAAAGTTCAGAGAGAGAGAGAGAGAGAGAGAGAGAGAGAGAGAGAGAGAGAGAGAGAGAGAGAGAGAGAGAGAGAGAGGACACGGTATAATATTCCTCTGACCCACATAGTATTACGTCTCTGTATCGAGGCCTGTCCCCACTACATGATATCTTCGGAGCCTTGACCTGTTGCATTCTAGGGCAATATTTGCTTTGGTATCTCTGGGCTGTGACAGTTCATAACACCCGGATTTATGTGTTTGCAGACAAGGCTAATACACTTTTTTCCCAACGCAACACCTCGATATATGTATACATATGTATATGTATATATATTTGTGTATATATACACATACATATGCATAACATATCGTTCATTGCATTTGTAACAACCTCAGTGGCCTTATAGCTTATCGATTTCCTCACACTTGTTAGATACACATTTCTTTACAGCATTGAACAAAGGCTCATAATGATGGGTGTATCCAACACATGCGAGGAAATATAGTTAAGTGTGTGGTGTGAATTATATATATATATATATATATATA
>NC_089799.1:7493842-7496342 GCF_040412425.1 Macrobrachium rosenbergii
TTGGTTTTGGAAAATTTAAATGTGGAATGTTTTACATGACGAACTAAAAGATAGGCCCACGAAAAATGTAATTGTAAAGGTAATTATTATTATTTTTTTCTAATTTAAAGGTGGAATGTTTTATATGATAAACTAAAAGAGAGACTAATTATTATTGAAAAATGTAATTTTAAAGCTAATTTTTTTTAAATTTAAAAGTGGAGTCTTTTATATGACGAACTGAAAGATAGGCTAATTACTATTGAAAAATATAATTGTAAAGCTAATTATTATTTTTTTTGTTAATTTAAAGTCGAATCTTTTACATGACGAACTAAAAGATAGGCTAATTATTATTGAAAAATGTAATTTTAAAGCTAATTTTTTTAAAATTTAAAAGTGGATTCTTTTATATGGCGAACTGAAAGATACGCTGATTATTCTTGAAAAATATAATTGTAAAGCTAATTAATTATTTAAAATTTATAAGTGGAATCTTTTATATAAACTACAAGATAGGCTGATTATTATTGAAAGATGTCATTTTAAAGCCTTTTTTTTATTTATAAGTGGAGTCTTTTATATGACGAACTGAAAGATAGGCCAATTATTGTTGAAAAATACAATTGTAAAGCTGATTAATTATTGAAAATTTAAAAGTGGAATCTTTTATATCACGAACTAAGAGATAGGCTGATTATTATTGAAAGATGTAATTGTAATGCTATTTCATTATAGGACATTTAAATGTGGAATCTGTTATATGGCGAACTAAAAGGTAGGCTAATTATTATTGAAAATGTAATTGTAAAGTTAATTAAATATTGAAAATTTAAAAGTGGAATCTTTTATATGCCGAAATCTCATAAAATAGAACTTGGCCCTCCTTGAGAAAACAGAAAGACGAAAAAGCGAGGAAGCGTTATTCTTCCGTGACTGGCCATGATAAGGGATTCCGAAATAAGGGATTCCGAAAGTTTCCCCTTCGACGTTTGTGATTAAAACTTCACCATAATTTCAGATAACTGAATAAAAGTTCCCCCTCCCCCTCCCTCCCCTTCCCTCTTTTTTTAGGGCGTCAAGCGGGCCGAAGTTTTAATTATTTTATTCAGACTCCCTTGATTTGCCCTAGACAGGATGCTGACGAAGCACTGATGTGTATTCTGGTCTGTTGTTACATTTAGCGCATATGAATTGCAGGATGTTAAGCGACAATTAATGTTGCACGTGATATGATACAATAATTCTCCCTGCATGTTAAACATTTTCTTGCATTTTTATCAGTATATTTATTTATTAATTTTTTTTCTTTTATAATAAGTGATCTCTTCTTTCTGTACTTCCCTTTGCCTCCTGTTACTTCTTTCTAATGAACACCATATTTTTTGGAGGCCTAAATTTCAAGTCAGTGGCCCCCTATGGCGGGCTTGTTTTCGGAAGTTATGCCTCCAAAATTATCAGAGACACGCACACATATACATACATACATACATACATACATACATACATACATACATACATACATACATACATACATACATGCATGCTTGCATTCATACACACACACAGGCAATAGTCACGTAATATGTCTCCGAAAGCCAAAACGGATTAAATCGTAAACCCCCATAAAACGCGGCAATAATTCCATACAGTATTATTCTGTTATAAAAAAAGTTTCATTTCAGTACCACAAACTAACCTTAGTATTAGTAATACTATATAACTTTATTATTATATGATCTTTTGCTTATTCGTTTGAATTCTCGAATAATAAAGAAAAGCCAATAACTTCCACTTCAAGAGAAAGCAGAGTATCAGATAACACTTGTCACCATTTAACTCTTGTAAGCCAAAAGAAGGAAAATAAGTTCCACGATCCGTAATTGTCTCTATCTGAATCATCAAAATCTTAATATTTAACCTGTAGACCAGATAACACCTTGACAAGCGCAGAATCGAGCAACAATTCCATAATCAATAATAAATACTGAGGAAGTATTTTTTTGATAAATCCGATAAGTTGAACTTGCAGCGGAAATCGATGAAGATTTGCTGTTACTTCTAAAGGGGGGTAGTGCCGTCATGCAACTCGTGCGGTGCACTGTAGGCATTACTTAAGGTTCTTTGCAGCGTACCTCCGGTCCCTAGCTGCAACATTTTTCGTTCCTTTTACTGTACCTCCTTGCATATTCTCTTTCTTCTATTTTACTTTCCACCCTTCTCTAACAATTGATTCACAGTGCAACTGCGAAGTTTTCCTCCTGTCACACCTTTCAAACCTTTTTACTCTCAATTTCCCTTTGGGCGCTGAATGGCCTCATAGGTCCTTCGGCCTAAATTCTATATTCAATTCAACCACCGATACCGAGGGTTCTCTAGCGAAAAAAGGACATCAGCCAAATATCAGGCATCAAGGGAGGATCTTCCAATGAATGCTCTTATCGAGTTTGGTCAGAATTAATCAGTGGACTTTGCGCGATCCTGCTAATATATACCGAAAAATTACACTTACGCTGTAATA
>NC_089799.1:7501342-7508842 GCF_040412425.1 Macrobrachium rosenbergii
CCGTTACATGGTTTGCTTGCGCACTGCAACTGACGATACGGTTTCTGGAAAACACACGGTGATGTTGTTCACTAATGAAGAGACAAGGCGGGGGAACAAAGGACAGTTTTGCCTAGGCACGACGTGCGTTCTCTGTCATGACGGTACTCTCTCTGACTCGGATCAGGCCTCAGGGCAGGTCAGCTACTGTAGCGTGGGTTGTTTGTACGCCTTCGTCCATCGCCCCAGGCAGTCTGAAAAATTGACAGAGACATCGCCAAATGCATAGGACAAAGCAAAAGGAAGCTTAAGACCACCTTTACTAGAGGTTACTTGGTAAGACCCTCCTTATGGTGTTAGGCCCCTATTGCTAACTAAAGACGTTACTTTTTTGAAATACACCCAGCCTATCTCTGCCTGCTGAGCTTCCTGTCTTTGTTAGAATATATATATTTTTTTTACTAAATATTGCAGAGAGGGCGAACAGCAGAACATTTATAATATATATATATATTGTGACAAAGTTTCCAGTGTCTGTTCTTCAAATCAAACCTGATATCTAAGTGCTTGTCTCGGAGTCTAGTGCACCATTTATATATGGTGACCCCGGAGTGTCCAGTGTCTGTTCTTTAAATCAAACCTGGTATCTAAGTGCTTGATATTTGATTACCAAACTTACCATTTATTCAACAATTATAGTTACCTCACAAAAGCCAGACACCTGAACCCTCATCACACATACAAGACGACTGATTTCTTTAAACGCAACAGTGATCCCTTATAAACTTATCAATCATGAAAGAAAGCAGATTAAGTTCGTTAAACAGGTGTGAGGTAAAATCTAAGGGCGTCACTCCATTAACATTATAAAAGTTCAAGTATTTCCATTTATTTAATTTCCCTGGTTCGAGCTCACTTCAATTACTTGAAGGAAAACATCTCACTTACCACTCTATCTCTAATTCAAACCAAAATTACTGGTGGGTCAATGAATGAAACTCTGATATAATATTTTAAATACAAAAATTTATTTCTAAATTCAAAGATTATACATGACATTAACAGTCTCAGGGAAATTTAGTATTACTTGAAAAATTGGATTAAATCTGAATTAATCATCAGTCAAAATTAAATCAGAAATTAATTTATCAATTAATCAAAAATTATTAAAGAAGAATTTAAATTGTTAACAAGATTTCAATTCCCAAGTGTTAAACAAAATAAGGCAAATAAATCAATCATGTAAAAATGTGGATACAAAAGACACAGAAATATACTCTGGAAAAGATTAAATATCAAAAAATGTAAAGCAAAAATTAAGGCAATAGCAAATACATCACATATATGCATAAAAGAAAAATTCTTCAAAAGATAAAGCATAAAACATATAACACGAAAAAATATTAAAAAAGTGAAAAGGTATCTTTACATATAACCACAGCAGATATTATTTTCAGTGCACTGAAACCCAACAATTATATTACAATACCTTGGTACCAAATGCTTCGTGTCTTTAACCAGGCGCCGTTACACACACACTTAATAAAATACACTGTTCAGATAACTCAGACACATTTACTAAGGAATTCAACAGTTAAAGGATATGAGTGACCATCGTCTATCTAAATATCAATTACGTTAAAACAGGACATTCGTAAAATCCCGAGAGAGAGAGAGAGAGAGAGAGAGAGAGAGAGAGAGAGAGAGAGAGAGAGAGAGAGAGAGAGAGAGACGCGGAGCGGAAAAATGCAGCTCCTTTCCACAACGCTTTTTGGTCTCTGAATGAGGACTCCTCTGTATCAGTGTTTTGATCGAGTCCCATAACGCCTTGTACACTAATGGAAAAGGTGATAGTCTCAGCAAGTTTTGAAAATGGACTAACAAACGCGTCCCTATACAACGAACATCGGTTCTCTCTCTCTTAGCGCCACTCACATCCTCTCTAACTATACAGCGTCTCAAGACATACAGCGTTTAATCATTTTACCTACGCTAACTCTTTTACGGTATACGCGTATCTGAACACAAAATCACAGTTATACAACAATTCACACATACACATGGGGAGATTACTGCATTATGAAAACCACAGCATAAGAATATATATATATATATATATATATATATATATATATATATATATATATATATATATATATATATATATATATTACTGTATGTTGTAATAAGGCTTCATTCAAATGTTGTAACTTACATTTCCTGAACACTTGAAAGGTCTTCTTTTTAAACTGTATGGATAGGTGAGACTGTAAACTGAAACGCTACTCCTGAAAAGGAAGGTCGTTTTTAAAGCTCAAGTATAGTGAAGTCTGTGCAAAGAAAGCCATCTGGCTAGTACAGTTGGTAACGTGTTGGCCTCATAGTCTCGGGGGACCAGTGTTCGCTCCCCGTCAATGAGCGGATAGTGACACTGTCTACTGGATGGTTACTGCCATAAGTGGCGACATGGTTGGGGGTTGGGGTTACCCGTCTGACGTCCGCTCAAGAGGCAACAGCCTGTGGGAGGACTGAAACCAACAACTTTAATTTTAACTTTTAATAGCAAGCACCAAAATGATGATTTGTATTTTAATGCATAAGACACGAACTTTTATCAGCGGAATCGCTTTACGAAAACCGCCAATAAATCTTTTACTTCCTTTGCTCGCTGTATCATCATAAAATCGTCAGAGTTAAAGATAAGATCAGTCGATCTTTCTCACGTAAAAATACCACCAGTGCAGTCACTTCAAGTTTTAAGATTTCGGGTGGATGCGAAAGCCAACCATTTGAAAGTTCTGACGTGATTCGAAAGTTCTGACCTTATTCGTTAAAATGCCTTAAAAGCCTGTGGGCAAATGACTGGCCATAACTCGGTTTCCCTTGCAGCTAGGATGCCCAGTCTTTTGAAATGAAAGGCATGATATTGTGCCAAAAATGCAGCAAACAAAAGTTTATAAGATGCAGGTGTGAAACACAGACCAAACATATGGCTGAGTTCCTCTGGTGCCATAAATATCCGAGCGGTACTAACCTTTAGTTTTTCCTAATGGAAATTAGGACATCTTAAGCCATATAAAGTAATTAGGTGAACTATTAAGTACTTAACGGTACTTTATAATTGGATTTAATAGTCGTCGAAGAGCATTAGATAAACATTTTCAGACCCGACTCGACTACACATCATAATTATTTAGCCTACAAGAATCGCATGTTAACGGATTATTCGGGTTCCGTGACTCTCTCTCTCTCTCTCTCTCGCTCTCTCTCAGTTACGTCGAGTTTTGATCCATGCAATGTTCTTGTTACAAGAATCATAGCCAAAGTTTCCAATAAGCTGTGCAGTCTCAGCCGTACAGCGAAAGGGTTGCGGATTGTCATCCGTCAAAACAATTCCCAGATGTTATTTTAAGCGGCGTTAACAACGTATGAAAACATTTAGGCTTCGCAGGAAGCATGGAAGTGAGGAATCTGTAGACTTTCTACCTAGGCGGAACGGGAAATCGGGAAAAACCAGTAAAAAGTGCGCCGAAGAAATCTGTACAACCGCTACAGCGTATAATCAAAGCCACCGAAAATAGAGCTATCTTTCGGTCCCATGAAACTTTAACCACGGCCCGGTGGTGGTCTATCCTATATCGTTGCCAGAGGCATGATTATGGCTAACTTTAATACCTTAAATAAAATAAAAACTACTGAGGCTGGAGGGCTATAATTTGGTATGTTTGATGACTGGAGGGTGGATGATCAACATAACAATTTGCAGCCCTCTAACCTCAGTAATTTGTAAGATCTGAGGGCGGACGGAAAAAGGTGCGAACGGACAGACAAGGCCGGCAAAATAGTTTTCTTTTACAGAAAACTAAAAAAGCCACTTAAAATAGAGAGAAAAACGTCTTTCGGGATTATTTCAAGTGCCCTGTCTTTCGTACAATTCATCGCTGACAACGGCCAAGAATTTCACCTTTTTTTGGGCGGTCCAAATAAGAAAATTTAATAGATAATGTATGATTCTCTGCTTACAAGAGTTACCTCCTCAATTTCACGATTATCTCCCAAGGATACGAGTTCCAGAGGCCTTTAATGCCTTTCGGAGTTTTATGGGATTTAGAATGAGTTTGGGTAAAAAAAAAAACTTGAGGTGGAAGAGAAAGTGAAACTTTTTTTTTAACAGTTTTTCTTAGTATTCGTAGTTTTTCGTTATCAAACGGAAATAAGTGCTTTTTTAAGCTGATACAGATAAATTTTTTAAGGTGTTTGATTACGCCATTAAAGTATTTTATCTTTTTGTGCGAAAATTGTAAACCATTATGGATTTACACCATCGTTGTTTTGGTAAATATTTTGTGAACGCTGGTAATTCTTCTAACTCTCAGACAGCATACCGCGAGGAGTTTGTTCTAAATATTTACATAACTGATACGGGCATCATATTCCTTTGGAAGACACTGAATCATTTGAACAATTAAAGATAAATCACTTTTCTGTTTTTGTTGGGGATGACAAATACCTTGTTATCTTAATTACTAATAAGAAATTTTTTTGTGGGGGTGGGGCATAACTCTTATTGATAACTTTTGTATCCCCCCCCCCGTAGGGTAATTTGGTCAAACAGTACTTGTAGAAAATAATAGACGGCTCAAAGTCTATTGTGTATTCCTAAATTTATTTTTCAAAGTCTGGTAAAAATGTGAAATGAAGCTCTATTTTTTCTGAGCTAGTCATTCATCCCAAAGAGGATCTCCAGGTAACTGCAGGTAGTCTGTAACTGTATTTATAATTTTTTATTTTCTGGTTTTCACAGAAAGAACTGCTGAGGACCCTCAATCGCCCCGTCATTTATTAATAGCATTAATACATTTCACGCTGATGTGTTTTATATTAAACTGCTGGTTTCTTGCGTATAGGTTAATAGAAACTGGAAAAAAAGTCCAGACTAATTATCTTATAGAGGATTTTCAGGAGCATTTCAACATAAACTGGCTGGATTTAGAAATTATTTTCACTTATTTTGAGAAATCTGTCTGAAAAAGTTTGTGGTATACTAATGAATAATGGAAAATGAAAAAGTCATATATTTACTAAACTGACGAGATTTCTTATATTGTTCTGTTAACAGCAGTGAAAAGATTTGTATTTACACCATTGCCTCTCTCTCTCTCTCTCTCTCTCTCTCTCTCTCTCTCTCTCTCTCTCTCTCTCTCTCTCTCTCTTTTTCAAATTGATCAGTATCGAATGAAACTCAAATTGTTTATTGTTTACTTCCAGCCTAACGTGCAGCTTCAAAAGTGCTGAATCATAAACGAATGAAATATATACTCAATATTGATAACTTTTGTATCTCCCCCCCCCCGTAGGGTAATTTGGTCAAACAGTACTTGTAGAAAATAATAGACGGCTCAAAGTCTATTGTGTATTCCTAAATTTATTTTTCAAAGTCTGGTAAAAATGTGAAATGAAGCTCTATTTTTTCTGAGCTAGTCATTCATCCCAAAGAGGATCTCCAGGTAACTGCAGGTAGTCTGTAACTGTATTTATAATTTTTTATTTTCTGGTTTTCACAGAAAGAACTGCTGAGGACCCTCAATCGCCCCGTCATTTATTAATAGCATTAATACATTTCACGCTGATGTGTTTTATATTAAACTGCTGGTTTCTTGCGTATAGGTTAATAGAAACTGGAAAAAAGTCCAGACTAATTATCTTATAGAGGATTTTCAGGAGCATTTCAACATAAACTGGCTGGATTTAGAAATTATTTTCACTTATTTTGAGAAATCTGTCTGAAAAAGTTTGTGGTATACTAATGAATAATGGAAAATGAAAAAGTCATATATTTACTAAACTGACGAGATTTCTTATATTGTTCTGTTAACAGCAGTGAAAAGATTTGTATTTACACCATTGCCTCTCTCTCTCTCTCTCTCTCTCTCTCTCTCTCTCTCTCTCTCTCTCTCTCTCTCTCTCTCTCTCTCTCTCTCTCTCTTTTTCAAATTGATCAGTATCGAATGAAACTCAAATTGTTTATTGTTTACTTCCAGCCTAACGTGCAGCTTCAAAAGTGCTGAATCATAAACGAATGAAATATATACTCAGTATTCTTTAAAACTATTTTGAAAAACAAATCAGCATATGATAAGGGAACGTTATTTTTGTGAGATGATTAGCAAAGGTTTCAACCTGAATGGTAGCTCGGGCATTCCATCCCGCAATTTTTTTCAGAGACTGTAAATCAACCTCTAAGATTCCCCGTAGAGGGGTCGTGCCGTCAGTGCACCTCGCGTGGTGCACCATAGGCATCACTTAAGGTTCTTCGCAGCGTCCCTTTGGCCCGTAGCTGCAACCATCTGACTTTCCACCCTCTCCTAAAAATTGTTTCATAGTGCAACTACGAGGTTACACCTTTCAAAACTTTCTACTGTCAATTTCAGTTTCAGCGCTGAATGACCTATAGATCCCAACGCTTGGCTTTTGGCGTAAATTCAATATTCCAGTTCAGCCTTTAAGAATTAGTTCAGAAGTTGACATTCACAGTAAAATACAAAAGATGCCGTTCAGAAAGCGTGATAAATATGAAAATCCCGGACATAACCAACGTCGGGAGAGATTCACAGCCGAAAGACGAACTGTCTCTTTTTCCTTCCGGATTTTCCGAAGCGTCGGGGAGGCCGAACGGAAGAAATGGCCTTTGGGAATTGGAGTCTGTAGAGCACCAGTGTCAACAGATTTCAATCAGGACTCGAAGTCGGGGAGTTGTGCGCAATATCAAAAAGGAAATAAATGTGGTTTTTGAATGGAGACTCGGCGACTAGAATAGTTTGCCTTCCTAAGAGAGACATCATGAAATATCAACACGAAAGTCATTTGCGTATTGTTTGGGATAAGTGTTCTTTTTGTAACCTTGAATTCTTTAGGCTTTTGAGGCTTTCTCCTTCACGCTTCGAGACCGTTTTATGTATGTTCATGTAAATCAGTGTGGGAATATTTAGAATGAAAAAATGGATGCCAAGAAAATAACGATAGGAAAGTGTATGCTGAGTCAGTTTTAACAGACCTTTCTGAAGTTCATTTTGTGCTGATAAGATTAAATGCGAAACCAGTAATTCACGCAGTTTAAAAAATGCTTATTCTTAGTAATATAAGAGAAACTGTGAAAAGTCCTGTTGTTATGGAGGAAATAAGTATTGTTTGTGTGGTGTCTGAGAACTGAGAATAAAGTGATATCTAACATGTAAGCCCGACATATTATGTATTTGAAGCACACACACGCGCGCGCATGCATTCCCACTCTCTCTCTCTCTCTCTCTCTCTCTCTCTCTCTCTCTCTCTCTCTCTCAGTGTAGCATATGTTTTTAGAGTACTGTTGATCAGTTATTTATAATAAAGAAAAGAAAAAAAAGCCACGTCTCTTCCTTAACTATTTCTTCAGAAAGTCCCAATTCCCCACATAGTAGGTGTGCAGGTAGAGTCAAGCATACTTCACTCTCATAGAAAAGAGTAGACGCGGAGGTCAGAAAGTCA
>NC_089799.1:7513842-7616342 GCF_040412425.1 Macrobrachium rosenbergii
GATCCAGTCATTTCAGATGAATTCAGTGTCTAATGTGATACCAAGATACTGTAATTTTTGTATTCTTAATTACATCTATTTCATCATCATTATATTCTGGGCTACATATACAAAGCAGTCATGTGATCAGTTGTACAGCTGCTGAGGAAACGCTTTATGCTAATATGTTTTCACAGGAATATAAGTGAACCCAGTTTTATAAAAATTCAAGCTTTTTAAGAATATAAATAAAAGTCTAGGAATGTACAAATTTAATCCAGTCATTTCAGATGAATTAAGTGTCTATTGTGATACCAAAATACTGTAATATCTGTATTCGTGATTACATTTATTTCATCTTCATTATATTCTGGGCTACATAGATCAGTTGGACAGGTGCTGAAAAAACGGTTTATACTAATATGTTTGACAGAAATATAAGTGAATCCAGTTTTATAAAAACGAAAGATATTGTAAGAATGTAAATATCAGCCTGGATTACAAGTATAAATTTGATCCATGTCATTTCAGAAGAAATAGCCTATGCCTCCTTCGTAGCGCTTCTTCCCTTCGGCGAGTGTCCGCCGCCATTTCTGGTAACTATCCTGTCTTGCCAATATTGCCTTCGGCTTGGACTTCATTACGGTCTGGAGGAGGAGGCGGCCACCGTGCCACTGGTTAAAGCACTGAGCGAAGTTAGATGAGGGATTTAATTAAGAGAGAGAGAGAGAGAGAGAGAGAGAGAGAGAGAGAGAGAGAGAGAGAGAGAGAGATTACCCCATGAAGAAGACTGTTATGTCTTCGAAAGCTTGTACTTTGTGAGTTAGAGAATTTGGAATCTAAACTATCCAGTCTTGCTGAAGCCTAATACGAGTGATATGAATATATATACACAAAATTTTTTTTGGCTGTTTTATGTATATGTATATATATATATATATATATATATATATATATATATATATATATATATATATATACATATACATATATATAGACATAATTTATCTATTAATAAACACGGAACACGTGAGAGAGATTTACTAAAGGAAAAAAAATCAGAATTAACATCCTGACATTTACTCGACCAATTGTAAAACTTCGGTGCACACAGTAAAAAGCTTATGGATAACCCATATATTTTATTCCATTTTTTTTATTAAGATTCCTTGTTGCAGAAGCATTAACCCCAAACCTAGAGTTATGGCATACTGCAACCTCATTTTACTTTTGGATCGAAAAGAATGATGGCCCAGAAATTGTTTGAATTCTGATAAAAAAAACTATTCACTGAGTAATTTTTGTATTTAGGAAAGATTTTCGGACGCTTAACATTTCATTTATTCAAATAGGGAGATCAGAATTAAGGACTTTTTCCCACTGAAATTATTGTGAGGACGTTTGAGATCTTTTAAAAAATAAAATATGTTGGACTCTTTATGTTCTAAGCTTACGTTTTTTGAGATTTCCGGTATCGTGTAAAATTCAGGTCCGAGTGAAAAGTTTGCGGTGAAAAAACCGAACGTAATCAGATTTCGGATGTGAAAATGCAGTTTTATATTCTTAACGAATAGCTCTTCTGGAAATGTAGATGCAAATAAACTCAACTTTGTATTATTGTCACAAGTGCGGCGAAGCGGGATAAATTGAAACATTTTTAGTCAGTTGAATTGAAACATTTTTAGTCAGTTGAATTGAAACATTTCTAGTCAGTTGAATTGAAAAATTTTAGTCAGTTGAATTGAAAAATTCTAGTCTGTTGAATTGGAGCATTTCTAGTCAGTTGAATTGAAGCATACCATAGTCAGTTGAAGTGAAACATTTCTAGTCTGTTAAATTGAAACATTTCTAGTCTGTTAAATTGAAACACTTCTAGTCAGTTGCATTGAAACACTTCTAGTTAGTTGAATTGAAAATTTTCTATACAGTTGAATTGAAACATTTCTAGTCTGTTAAATTGAAACATTTCTAGTCCGTAGAATTGAAACATTTCTAGTCAGTTGAATTGAAACATTTCTACTCAGATGAACTGAAACATTTCTAGTCAGTTGCACATTTCAAGTCAGTTGAATTGAAACATTTCTAGTTAGTTGAATTGAACATTTCTAGTAAGTTGAAACATTTGTAGTCAGTTGAATTGAAACATTTCTAGTCGGTTGAATTGAACATTTCTAGTCAGTTGAATTGAAACATTTCTAGTCAGTAGAATTGAAACATTTCTAGTCAGTAGAATTGAAACATTTCTAGTCAGTTGAAGTGAACATTTCTAGTCAGTTGAATTGAAACATTGCTAGTCAGTTGAATTGAAACGTTTCTTGTCAGTTGAACTGAAACATTGCTAGTCAGTTGAATTGGAACATTTCAAGTCAGTTGAATTGAAACATTTCTAGTCATTTGAATTGAAACATTTCTAGTCAGTTGAACTGAAACATTTCTAGTCAGTTGAATTGAAACATTTGTAGTCAGTTGAACTGAAATATTTCAAGTCGTTGAACTGAAACATTTTAGTCAGTTGAACTGAAACATTTGTAGTCAGTTGAATTGAAACATTTCTAGTCAGTTGAATTGAAACATTTCTAGTCAGTTGAATTGAAACATTTCTAGTCGTTGAATTGAAACATTTCTAGTCAGTTGAACTGAAACATTTGTAGTCAGTTGAATTGAAACATTTCTTGTCAGTTGAATTGAAACATTTCTACTCAGTTGAACTGAAACATTTCTAGTCAGTTGAACTGAAACATTTCTAGTCAGTTGTACTGAAACACTTCTGCTCAGTTGAGCTGAAACATTTCTTGTCAGTTGAATTGAAGGATTTCTAGTCAGTTGAACTGAAAGATTTCTAGTCAGTTGAACTGAAAGATTTCTAGTCAGTTGAACTGAAACATTTCCAGTCAGTTGAACTGAAACATTTCAAGTCAGTTGAACTGAAACATTTCTAGTCAGTGGTTGAAATTAAACTCACTTCTTATAGTTTGCCATTCATTTTCATGCCATGAATGAGTAAGTATTCTAACCTGCGCTAATATACGGTCGAGGGCAATTGTCATTCTAAGATATTTATATAGCTTTAATCTTCAGAATATGGACGTTTTAGTTCTATGCATATTACACAAACACGCTTTAACTTAGACTTTAGTGAAATACGTAGGTTTTTGAAAGGACCTTAATGGTGCACCTTGTTTTAATGTCTTTTCATTGAAGAGAAACCTATTGGACCAATGTGACCCAATACCTTACTACCAATAGACTTGAAATACACTTTAAATAAGAAAGGAAAGTAAACATGCTTAGTTTCGTGTATATTTTTTTTTAATTTCTCATTAAAACACGTTAATGAGATTGACCTGTATATTTACTTTTAGCCTACTTTCATCCCTACGAGAGAGAGAGAGAGAGAGAGAGAGAGAGAGAGAGAGAGAGAGAGAGAGAGAGAGAGAGAGAGATAGTTATTTGCTTATAGGCTTGTTTGTGGTTTACCTCACCGAGTGGACTTAAAAATTTTACCGCTTTTGAGATGGTAGGATAATTGGGTTTGACAGTTCTAGAAGTTAGAGGCAAATTTAACGTATGTACTGATAGTTCTACAAGCCAGAGGCAAATTCAGCGTATGTATTGACAGTTCTGTAAGTTAGAGGCAAGTTCAGCTTCTGTATTGATAGTTCTAGAAGTTAGAAGCAAATTCATTTTATGTATTGATAGTTCTAGAAGTCAGAGGCAGATTCAGATTATGTATTGATAGTTCTAGAAGTCAGAGGCACATTCAGCTTATGTATAGATAGTTCTAGAAGTCAGAGGCACATTCAGCTTCTGTATTGATAGTCCTAGAAGTTAGAGGCAAATTCAGCGTATGTATTGATAGTTCTAGAAGTTAGAGGCAAATTCAGCTTCTGTATTGATAGTTCTAGAAGTCAGAGGCAAATTCAGCTTATGTATTGATAGTTGGAGAAATTAGAGGCAAATTCAGCTTCTGTATTGATAGTTTTAGAAGTCAGAGGCACATTCAGCTTATGTATTGATAGTTCTAGAAGTTAGAGGCACTTTCAGCTTATGTATTGATAGTTCTAGAAGTTAGAGGCAAATTCAGCTTATGTATTGATAGTTCTAGAAGTCAGAGGCACATTCAGCTTATGTATTGATAGTTCTAGAAGTTAGAGGCACATTCAGCTTATGTATTGATAGTTCTTAGTTAGAGGCAAATTCAGCTTATGTATTGATAGTTCTAGAAGTCAGAGGCACATTCAGCTTATGTATTGATAGTTCTAGAAGTTAGAGGCACATTCAGCTTATGTATTGATAGTTCTAGAAGTCAGAGGCAAATTCAGCTTATTATGTATTGATAGTTCTAGAAGTCAGAGGCAAATTCAGCTTATGTATTGATAGTTCTAGAAGTCAGAGGCACATTCAGCTTATGTATTGATAGTTCTAGAAGTTAGAGGCACATTCAGCTTATGTATTGATAGTTCTAGAAGTCAGAGGCACATTCAGCTTATGTATTGATAGTTCCAGAAGTTAGAGGCACATTCAGCTTATGTATTGATAGTTCTAGAAGTTAGAGGCAAATTCAGCTTATGTATTGATAGTTCTAGAAGTCAGAGGCACATTCAGCTTATGTATTGATAGTTCTAGAAGTTAGAGGCACATTCAGCTTATGTATTGATAGTTCTAGAAGTCAGAGGCACATTCAGCTTATGTATTGATAGTTCTAGAAGTTAGAGGCACATTCAGCTTATGTATTGATAGTTCTAGAAGTTAGAGGCAAATTCAGCTTATGTATTGATAGAGAAGTCAGAGGCACATTCAGCTTATGTATTGATAGTTCTAGAAGTCAGAGGCACATTCAGCTTATGTATTGATAGTTCTAGAAGTTAGAGGCAAATTCAGCTTATGTATTGATAGTTCTAGAAGTTAGAGGCAAATTCAGCTTATGTATTGATAGTTCTAGAAGTCAGAGGCACATTCAGCTTATGTATTGATAGTTCTAGAAGTTAGAGGCAAATTCAGCTTATGTATTGATAGTTCTAGAAGTTTGAGGCAAATTCAGCTTCAGTATTGATAGTTCTAGAAGTTAGAGGCAAATTCAGCTTATGTATTGATAGTTCTAGAAGTTAGAGGCAGATTCAGCTTCTGTATTGATAGTTCTAGAGGTCAGAGGCACATTCAGCTTATGTATTGATAGTTCTAGAATTTAGAGACAAATTCAGGTTCTGTATTGATAGTTCTAGAAGTTAGAGGGAAATTCAGCTTATGTATTGATAGTTGTAGAAGTTAGAGGCAAATTCAGCTTCTGTATTGATAGTTTTAGAAGTTAGAGGCAAATTCAGCTCGGGTATAGATAGTTCTATAAGTTAGAGGCAAAGTCAGCTTATGTATGTATTGATAGTTGTATTGATAGTTCTAGTTAGAGGCATTGATAGTTCGTATAGATAGTTCTAGACGTGAGAGGCAAATTCAGCGTATGTAGTGATAGTTGTAGAAGTTAGAAGCAAATTCAGCTTCTGTATTGATAATTGTAGAAGTTAGAGGCAAATTCAGCTCGAGTATAGATAGTTCTATAAGTTAGAGGCAAATTCAGCTTATGTATTGATAGTTCTAGAAGTTAGAGGCAAATTCAGCGTATGTATTGATAGTTCTAGAAGTTAGAGGCAAATTCAGCGTCTGTATTGATAGTTGTAGAAATTAGAGGCAAATTCAGCTCGGGTATAGATAGTTCTAGAAGTTAGAGGCAAAGTCAGCTTATGTATTGATAGTTCTAGAAGTTAGAGGCAAATTCAGCTTATGTATTGATAGTTTTAGAAGTTAGAGGCAAATTCAGCTTCTGTATTGATAGTTCTAGAAGTTAGAGGCAAATTCAGCTTATATATTGATAGTTCTAGAAGTTAGAGGCATTTTCAACTTATGTATTGATAGTTCTAGAAGTTAGAGGCAAATTCAGCTTATGTATTGATAGTTCTAGAAGTTAGAGGCAAATTCAGCTTATGTACCAATATTTGTAGAAGTTAGAGGCAAATTCAGCTTCTGTATTGATAGTTCTAGAAGTTAGAGGCAAATTCAGCTTATGTATTGATAGTTCTAGAAGTTAGAGGCAAATTCAGCTTATGTATTGATAGTTCTAGAAGTTAGAGGCAAATTCAGCTTATGTATTGATAGTTCTAGAAGTTAGAGGCAAATTCAGCTTATGTATTAATATTTGTAGAAGTTAGAGGCAAATTCAGCTCGGTTATAGATAGTTCTAGAAGTTAGAGGCAAAGTCAGCTTATGTATTGATAGTACTAGAAGGTAGAGGCAAATTCAGCTTATGTATTGATAGTTCTAGAAGTCAGAGGCACATTCAGCGTATGTATTGATAGTTCTAGGAGTTAGAGGCAAATTCTGCTTATGTATTGATAGTTCTAGAAGTTAGAAGCAAATTCAGCTAATGTATTGATAGTTCTAGAAGTCAGAGGCACATTCAGCTTACGTATTGATAGTTCTAGAAGTAAGAGGCAAATTCAACTTCTGTATTGATAGTTCTAGAAGTTAGAGGGAAATTCAGCTTATGTATTGATAGTTGTAGAAGTTAGAGGCAAATTCAGCTCGGGTATAGATAGTTCTAGAAGTTAGAGGCACATTCAGCTTATGTATTGATAGTTCTAGAAGTTAGGGGCATATTCAGCTTCAGCATTGATAGTTCTAGAAGTTAGAGGCAAATTCAGCTTCTGTATTGATAGTTGTAGAAGTTAGAGGCAAATTCAGCTTCTGTATAGATAGTTCTAGAAGTTAGAGGCAAATTCAGCTTATGTATTGATATTTGTAGAAGTTAGAAGCAGATTCAGCTTTTGTATTGATAGTTGTAGAAGTTAGACGCAAATTCAGCTTATGTATTGATAGTTGTAGAAGTTATAGGCAAATTCAGCTCGGGTATAGATAGTTCTAGAAGTTAGGGGCAAATTCAGCTTATGTATTGATAGTTGTTGAAGTTAGAGGCAAATTCAGCTCGGGTATAGATAATTCTAGAAGTTATATGCACATTCAGCTTCTGTATTGATAGCTCTAGAAGTTAGAGGCAAATTCAGCTTATGTATTGATAGTTCTAGAGGTCAAAGGCACATTCAGCTTATGTATTGATAGTTCTAGAAGTTAGAGGCAAATTCAGCTTCTGTATTGGTAGTTGTAGAAGTTAGAGGCAAATTCATCTTCTGTATTGATAGTTGTAGAAGTTAGAGGCAAATTCAGCTTATGTATTGATAGTTCTAGAACTTATAGGCAAAGTCAGCTCTTGTATTGATAGTTCTAGAAGTTAGAGGCAAATTCAGCTTATGTATTGATAGTTCTAGAAGTTAGAGACAAATTCAGCTTATGTATTGATAGTTCTAGAAGTTAGAGGCAAATTCAGCGTATGTATTGATAGTTCTAGTTAGTTAGAGGCAAATTCAGCTTCTGTATTGATAGTTCTAGAAGTTAGAGGCAAATTCAGCTTATGTATTGATAGTTGTAGAAGTTAGAGGCCAAATTCAGCTTATGTATTGATAGTTCTAGAAGTCAGAGGCACATTCAGCTTATGTATTGGTAGTTCTAGAAGTTAGAGGCAAATTCAGCTTTGTATTGATAGTTCTAGAAGTCAGAGGGACATTCAGCTTATGTATTGATAGTTCTAGAAGTTAGAGGCAAATTCAGCTTCTGTATTGATAGTTCTAGAGATTAGATGTAAATTCAGCTTATGTATAGATAGTTCTAGAAGTTAGAGGCAAATTCAGCTTCTGTATTGATAGTTCTAGAGATTAGATGTAAATTCAGCTTCTCTATAGATAGTTCTAGAAGTTAGAGGCAAATTCAGCTCTGGTATAGATAGTTCTAGAAGTTAGTGTCAAATTCAGCTTATGTATTGATAGTTCTAGAAGTGAGATGCAAATTCAGCTCAGGTATAGATAGTTCTAGAAGTTAGAGGCAAAGTCAGTGTATATATAGATAGTTCTAGAATTTAGAGGCAAATTCAGCTGGTATAGATAGTTCTAGAAGTTAAAGTCAAATTCAGCTTATGTATCGATAGTTCTAGAAGTTAGAGGCAAATTCAGCTTCTGTATAGATAGTTCTAGAAGTTAGAGGTAAACTCAGCTCGGGTATAGATAGTTCTAGAAGTTAGAGGAAAATTCAGCTTGGGTATAGATGGTTCTAGAAGTTAGAGGCAAATTCAGCTTCTGTATAGATAGTTGTAGAAGTTAGAGGCAAATTCAGCTTATGTATTGATAGTTCTAGAAGTTAGAGGCAAATTCAGCTCGAGTATAGAGAGTTCTAGAAGTTAGAGGCAAATTCAGCTTCTGTATAGATAGTTCTAGAAGTTAGAGACAAATTCGGCTCGGGTATAGATAGTTCTCGAAGTTAGAGTCAAATTCAGCTCGGGTATAGATAGTTCTAGAAGTTAGAGGGAAATTTGGCTCAGGTATAGATAGTTCTGGAAGTTGGAGGCAAATTCAGCTCGGTTGTAGATAGTTCTAGAAGTTAGAGGCAAATTCAGCTCCGGTATAGATAGTTGTAGAAGTTAGAGGCAAATTCAGCTTCTGTATAGATAGTTCTAGAAGTTAGAGACAAATTCAGCTTCTGTATAGATAGTTCTAGAAGTTAGAGGCAAATTCAGCTTCTGTATAGATAGTTCTAGAAGCTAGAGGCAAATTTAGCTTCTGTATAGATAGTTCTAGAAGTTAGAGGGAAATTCAGCTTCATTATAGATAGTTGTAGAAGGTAGAGGCAAATTCAGCTTCTGTATAGATAGCTGTAGAAGTTAGAGGCAAATTCAGCTTATGTATAGATAGTTGTAGAAGTTAGAGGCAAATTCAGCTTCTGTATAGATAGTTCTAGAAGTTAGAGGCAAATTCAGCTTCTGTATAGATAGTTCTAGAAGATAGAGGCAAATTCAGCTTCATTATAGATAGTTGTAGAAGGTAGAGTCAAATTTAGCTTATGTATAAATAGTTGTAGAAGTTAGAGGCAAATTTAGCTTCTGTGTTGATAGTTCTAGAAGTTAGAGGCAAATTTATCTTCATTATAGATAGTTGTAGAAGGTAGAGGCAAATTCAGCTCGGGTATAGATAGTTGTAGAAGTTAGAGGCAAATTCAGCTTATGTATTGATAGTTCTAGAACTTATAGGCAAAGTCAGCTCTTGTATTGATAGTTCTAGAAGTTAGAGGCAAATTCAGCTTATGTATTGATAGTTCTAGAAGTTAGAGACAAATTCAGCTTATGTATTGATAGTTCTAGAAGTTAGAGGCAAATTCAGCTTATGTATTGATATTTGTAGAAGTTAGAAGCAGATTCAGCTTTTGTATTGATAGTTGTAGAAGTTAGAGCAAATTCAGCTTATGTATTGATAGTTGTAGAAGTTATAGGCAAATTCAGCTCGGGTATAGATAGTTCTAGAAGTTAGGGCAAATTCTTATGTATTGATAGTTGTTGAAGTTAGAGGCAAATTCAGCTCAGGTATAGATAATTCTAGAAGTTATATGCACATTCAGCTTCTGTATTGATAGCTCTAGAAGTTAGAGGCAAATTCAGCTTATGTATTGATAGTTCTAGAGGTCAAAGGCACATTCAGCTTATGTATTGATAGTTCTAGAAGTTAGAGGCAAATTCAGCTTCTGTAATGGTAGTTGTAGAAGTTAGAGGCAAATTCATCTTCTGTATTGATAGTTGTAGAAGTTAGAGGCAAATTCAGCTTATGTATTGATAGTTCTAGAACTTATAGGCAAAGTCAGCTCTTGTATTGATAGTTCTAGAAGTTAGAGGCAAATTCAGCTTATGTATTGATAGTTCTAGAAGTTAGAGACAAATTCAGCTTATGTATTGATAGTTCTAGAAGTTAGAGGCAAATTCAGCGTATGTATTGATAGTTCTAGAAGTTAGAGGCAAATTCAGCTTCTGTATTGATAGTTCTAGAAGTTAGAGGCAAATTCAGCTTATGTATTGATAGTTGTAGAAGTTAGAGGCAAATTCAGCTTATGTATTGATAGTTCTAGAAGTCAGAGGCACATTCAGCTTATGTATTGGTAGTTCTAGAAGTTAGAGGCAAATTCAGCTTCTGTATTGATAGTTCTAGAAGTCAGAGGGACATTCAGCTTATGTATTGATAGTTCTAGAAGTTAGAGGCAAATTCAGCTTCTGTATTGATAGTTCTAGAGATTAGATGTAAATTCAGCTTATGTATAGATAGTTCTAGAAGTTAGAGGCAAATTCAGCTTCTGTATTGATAGTTCTAGAGATTAGATGTAAATTCAGCAAATTCTTCTGTATAGATAGTTCTAGAAGTTAGAGGCAAATTCAGCTCTGGTATAGATAGTTCTAGAAGTTAGAGTCAAATTCAGCTTATGTATTGATAGTTCTAGAAGTGAGATGCAAATTCAGCTCAGGTATAGATAGTTCTAGAAGTTAGAGGCAAAGTCAGTGTATATATAGATAGTTCTAGAATTTAGAGGCAAATTCAGCTCGGGTATAGATAGTTCTAGAAGTTAAAGTCAAATTCAGCTTATGTATCGATAGTTCTAGAAGTTAGAGGCAAATTCAGCTTCTGTATAGATAGTTCTAGAAGTTAGAGGTAAACTCAGCTCGGGTATAGATAGTTCTAGAAGTTAGAGGAAAATTCAGCTTGGGTATAGATGGTTCTAGAAGTTAGAGGCAAATTCAGCTTCTGTATAGATAGTTGTAGAAGTTAGAGGCAAATTCAGCTTATGTATTGATAGTTCTAGAAGTTAGAGGCAAATTCAGCTCGAGTATAGAGAGTTCTAGAAGTTAGAGGCAAATTCAGCTTCTGTATAGATAGTTCTAGAAGTTAGAGACAAATTGGCTCGGGTATAGATAGTTCAGTTAGAGTCAAATTCAGCTCGGGTATAGGTAGTTCTAGAAGTTAGAGGAAATTTGGCTCAGGTATAGATAGTTCTGGAAGTTGAGGCAAATTCAGCTCGGTTGTAGATAGTTCTAGAAGTTAGAGGCAAATTCAGCTCCGGTATAGATAGTTGTAGAAGTTAGAGGCAAATTCAGCTTCTGTATAGATAGTTCTAGAAGTTAGAGACAAATTCAGCTTCTGTATAGATAGTTCTAGAAGTTAGAGGCAAATTCAGCTTCTGTATAGATAGTTCTAGAAGTTAGAGGCAAATTTAGCTTCTGTATAGATAGTTCTAGAAGTTAGAGGAAATTCAGCTTCATTATAGATAGTTGTAGAAGGTAGAGGCAAATTCAGCTTCTGTATAGATAGTTAGAAGTTAGAGGCAAATTCAGCTTATGTATAGATAGTTGTAGAAGTTAGAGGCAAATTCAGCTTCTGTATAGATAGTTCTAGAAGTTAGAGGCAAATTCAGCTTCTGTATAGATAGTTCTAGAAGATAGAGGCAAATTCAGCTTCATTATAGATAGTTGTAGAAGGTAGAGTCAAATTTAGCTTATGTATAAATAGTTGTAGAAGTTAGAGGCAAATTTAGCTTCTGTGTTGATAGTTCTAGAAGTTAGAGGCAAATTTATCTTCATTATAGATAGTTGTAGAAGGTAGAGGCAAATTCAGCTCTGGGTATAGATAGTTGTAGAAGTTAGAGGCAAATTCAGCTTATGTATTGATAGTTCTAGAACTTATAGGCAAAGTCAGCTCTTGTATTGATAGTTCTAGAAGTTAGAGGCAAATTCAGCTTATGTATTGATAGTTCTAGAAGTTAGAGACAAATTCAGCTTATGTATTGATAGTTGTAGAAGTTAGAGGAAAATTCAGTTAGAGGTATGTATTGATAGTTCTAGAAGTTAGAGGCAAATTCAGCTTATGTATTGATAGTTCTAGAAGTTAGAGGCAAATTCAGCTTATGTATTGATAGTTGTAGAAGTTAGAGGCAAATTCAGCTTATGTATTGATAGTTCTAGAAGTCAGAGGCACATTCAGCTTATGTATTGGTAGTTCTAGAAGTTAGAGGCAAATTCAGCTTCTGTATTGATAGTTCTAGAGATTAGATGTAAATTCAGCTTATGTATAGATAGTTCTAGAAGTTAGAGGCAAATTCAGCTTCTGTATTGATAGTTCTAGAGATTAGATGTAAATTCAGCTTCTGTATAGATAGTTCTAGAAGTTAGAGGCAAATTCAGCTCTGTATAGATAGTTCTAGAAGTTAGAGTCAAATTCAGCTTATGTATTGATAGTTCTAGAAGTGAGATGCAAATTCAGCTCAGGTATAGATAGTTCTAGAAGTTAGAGGCAGAAGTCAGTGTATATATAGATAGTTCTAGAATTTAGAGGCAAATTCAGCTCGGATATAGATAGTTCTAGAAGTTTAAAGTCAAATTCAGCTTATGTATCGATAGTTCTAGAAGTTAGAGGCAAATTCAGCTTCTGTATAGATAGTTCTAGTTAGAGGTAAACTCAGCTCGGGTATAGATAGTTCTAGAAGTTAGAGGAAAATTCAGCTTGGGTATAGATGGTTCTAGAAGTTAGAGGCAAATTCAGCTTCTGTATAGATAGTTGTAGAAGTTAGAGGCAAATTCAGCTTATGTATTGATAGTTCTAGAAGTTAGAGGCAAATTCAGCTCGAGTATAGAGAGTTCTAGAAGTTAGAGGCAAATTCAGCTTCTGTATAGATAGTTCTAGAAGTTAGAGACAAATTCGACTCGGGTATAGATAGTTCTCGAAGTTAGAGGCAAATTCAGCTCGGGTATAGATAGTTCTAGAATTTAGAGGGAAATTTGGCTCAGGTATAGATAGTTGTAGAAGTTAGAGGCAAATTCAGCTCGGTTGTAGATAGTTCTAGAAGTTAGAGGCAAATTCAGCTTATGTATTGATAGTTCTAGAAGTTAGAGGCAAATTCAGCTCGGGTATAGATAGTTGTAGAAGTTAGAGGCAAATTCAGCTTCTGTATAGATAGTTCTAGAAGTTAGAGGCAAATTCAGCTTCTGTATAGATAGTTCTAGAAGTTAGAGACAAATTCAGCTTCTGTATAGATAGTTCTAGAAGTTAGAGGCAAATTCAGCTTCTGTATAGATAGTTCTAGAAGTTAGAGGCAAATTTAGCTTCTGTATAGATAGTTCTAGAAGTTAGAGGAAATTCAGCTTCATTATAGATAGTTGTAGAAGGTAGAGGCAAATTCAGCTTCTGTATAGATAGCTGTAGAAGTTAGAGGCAAATTCAGCTTATGTATAGATAGTTGTAGAAGTTAGAGGCAAATTCAGCTTCTGTATAGATAGTTCTAGAAGTTAGAGGCAAATTCAGCTTCTGTATAGATAGTTCTAGAAGATAGAGGCAAATTCAGCTTCATTATAGATAGTTGTAGAAGGAAGAGTCAAATTTAGCTTATGTATAAATAGTTGTAGAAGTTAGAGGCAAATATAGCTTCTGTGTTGATAGTTCTAGAAGTTAGAGGCAAATTTAGCTTCATTATAGATAGTTGTAGAAGGTAGAGGCAAATTCAGCTCCGGTATAGATAGTTGTAGAAGGTAGAGGCAAATTCAGCTTCTGTATAGATAGTTCTAGAAGTTAGAGGCAAATTTAGCTTCATTATAGATAGTTGTAGAAGTTAGAGGCAAATTCAGCTTCTGTATAGATAGTTCTAGAAGTTAGAGACAAATTCAGCTTCTGTATAGATAGCTCTAGAAGTTAGAGGCAAATTCAGCTTCATTATAGATAGTTGTAGAAGGTAGAGGCAAATTCAGCTTCTGTATAGATAGTTCTAGAAGTTAGAGGCAAATTCAGCTTCATTATAGATAGTTGTAGAAGGTAGAGGCAAATTCAGCTCGGGTATAGATAGTTGTAGAATTTAGAGGCAAATTCAGCTTCTGTATAGATAGTTTTAGAAGTTAGAGGCAAATTTAGCTTATGTATTGATAGTTCTAGAAGTTAGAGGCAAATTCAGCTTCTGTATAGATAGTTCTAAAGTTAAAGGGAAATTCAGCTTCTGTATAGATAGTTCTAGAAGTTAGAGGCAAATTCAGCTTCTGTATAGATAGTTCTAAAGTTAAAGGGAAATTCAGCTTCTGTATAGATAGTTCTAGAAGTTAGAGGTAAATTCAGCTTATGTATAGATAATTCTAGAAGTTAGAGACAATTCAGCTTATGTATAGATAGTTCTAGAAGTTAGAGGCAAATTCAGCTTCTGTATAGATAGTTCTAGAAGTTAAAGGCAAATTCAGCTTCTGTATTGATAGTTCTAGAAGTTAGATGCAAATTCTGCTTATATGTTGATAGTTCTAGAAGTTAAAGGCAAATTCAGCTCGGGTATAGATAGTTGTAGAAGTTAGAGGCAAATTCAGCTTCTGTATATATAGTTCTAGAAGTTAGAGGCAAATTCAGCTTATGTATAGATAGTTCTAGAAGTTAGAGGCAAATTCAGCTCGGGTTTAGATAGTTCTAGAAGTTATAGGCAAATTCAACTTATGTATTGATAGTTCTAGAAGTTAGAAGGAAATTCAGCTTATGTATTGATAGGTGTAGAAGTTAGAGGCAAATTCAGCTCATGTGTAGATAGTTCTAGAAGTTAAAGGCAAATTCAGTTTCTGTATTGATAGTTGTAGTAGTTGGAGGCACTTTCACTCGGGAATGATTCAGCTGTAGTTTTCAGGGCAGAGAATACCAGTCATTACTTGTAATATTATGTTGAAATTGCAGAATATAGGTTACTGATTTTAAAGGGTATTTTGATAGATTTGGGACCATACATAGGAATCTTTTTTCCTTATTCCACCAGTTTCCTCAGGTAGGGCTTGCGAATCATTTCCTTCATTAAATCCGTTTATTTCTGTGGCTGGTGGTCATGGCCAGTTTATATAGCAGTGATGATAGTAACTGGAATCTTTAAGGCCTGAAAAAAATATTCGTGCAGTATTTGCTTATTGTAATTGATTGGATCCAATTTTACTGAGGAGTGATAAAAAAAATCACTATTCTTCCTCACACCGTTGGACTGCGGAACAGCCTCCCGTAGGATGTCGTGCAACTGGAACTTCAGAAGTTTAGGCGAAGGTGTAATGTATTACTACTGTAATATATTTCAACTAGTATTTTAATATTTTACTTACATTTTTATTTATTTATTAATTTGTTAATTTATATGTTTTTCTAATAACTGATCTCCTCTTTCTGTATTTCCCATTACCTTCTGTTACTCCTTTCGAATGAAAACCGTATTCTTTGGAAGCTTGAATTTCAAGAGTTCGTCTTCTGAATAATAATAATAATAATAATAATAATAATAATAATAATAATAATAATAATAATAATAATAATAATAATAATAATAATAATAATAATAGTAATAATAAAATCCGAGTGGATCTTTCTTGTTTGCCCGCCCCGGATGGGGGCGGAGTAGGTAGAGGATCGGGAGGGTTGGGGAGACTTGACACATCCACCCTCCTCCTGCAAACCTGCTTATCCGCCCCGGGTGAGGGAGGGGTAGGTAGGGTATCGGGAGGGTATGGGAGACATGACGGGGGTTCCAGCGCAGCGTAGCGCACGCCATCAAGCTCGTAGTAATAATAATATTACTGATACTGCTAACCGTAATATTGATAAGAATAATAATGGAATACAAGTAATTCAGTACTAATGGAGGAAATTTCGTGAAGAAAGAAAGGAAAAATCGGAGAGAGGTTACTTCTAACAGGAGAAACTCGAATCCAGTCGAGGTAATTGGCACTCGACCGAGAGGTCCACCGTGCCCCCCCCCCCTTCCCAAGAAGTCGGTCATACCAAATCTTTAAGGGGTGTTCAGCTGTTAGTTACTTTTCCTTCCTTTTCTTCTCTTTCTCCTCCACATCGATACCTTCGTTATTTTTGTTCTAATTCCTCTCTCTGTGCATTTTTGGTTTTGTCATTGTTGGTACCGGATTTACGAAAGTGATAGTTTTGTATTTTTCCTTTAAGGGGGGAAGGGTGGGTCGTTGGGAGAAGGTTCTAGGCGGGAGTGGGGCACTGGTCTCATGATGCTTTCATTACGCTTTTTTAATAATCGTTCCCTAATAATATTTTATACTGATTACTGGGAGTTCGGGACACACAAGATCCGCGCGCGCACACACACACACACACACACACACACACACACACACACACACACACACACACACACACAAGTACGCATGCACGCGCGCCATCTGGTTTCCGTTTCTGTTTTTATATTGATCACAGCTTTAAACTCTCGGAGCACGAAATACGTAGCTAAGCACAAAAAAAAAAAAAAAAAAACTTCCTGCCCATGGCGGTCAGTGAGAAAAGAAAGTGGCTGGAGTTCCAGTTATGCTCACTGTATAAAATTGTTTTTTTCTTGTTTTATAATTTACGTTATTATCGTTTTTTTCTTTTCTATCCTTTTTTTCTGTTCATTATCGACATCTTTCATATGCAACGTAAATAGTTCTTTTTAGCAATAGTAGTAGATAAATTGGGATAGTTTTGTATGGTTTTCACTTTGGATTGCGTTGATTTTCCATAGGGAACTTTTTTGTCTATTTTTTATTCTGTCAATCTGTCATCATTCTTGTTTGTGTGTTTTTTGTCGTCATGACTTTATTTTTATACTGATGACTTTTTGTTATAACAATAACTTTTATAACACTGACTTTTGTTACAACAGTGATTATAATAACAATGACTTCTGTTATAAGTGAATTTTATAACCGAATTTATTTACAACAGTGATTATTATAACAGTGAGTTTTGTCATAAGTGAATTTTGTAACAATGACTTTAGTTACAACAGTGATTATTTTAACAATGACTTTTGTTAAAGACTTTCAAAACAAAAACTTTTGTTATAGCGACTTTTATAACAATGACTTGTTATAACAGTGACTTTTATAACAACGACTTTTGCTATAGTGACTTTTATCAGAATGACTTTTGTTACAACAGTGATTATTATAACAACGTCTTTTATTATAACTGTGACTTTAATAACAATGACTTTTGTTAAAACAGTGACTTTTATAACAACGAGTTTTGTTATAACTATGACTTTTATAACAGTGACGTCCGTACCAGTCAGTCAAGCTGTTAGAATTTGTTATGACTCAAATCTTATTCTAATATAAAGAATTTCCCAAACTCTGAAATCGGCGTCTGATCTCATCAGATTCTGGACGTCCTCATGTCGGCAACATATGCGCTATTACTGCAACATATGCGCTATTACTCGGAAGGTGTATCGGGACGCCTGCAGTCAGGGCGAAGGTCGGAGTTCGCCTCCTGTAAAGACTGAATCTATAATGAGCAAGCCTCGGACATTTTGCATCGCCCAATTCACCAGGGACGGAGAGAGAGAGAGAGAGAGAGAGAGAGAGAGAGAGAGAGAGGGAGTAGTGGCACCGCACGATAATTCATGGATGGAGCCGCATCTCTATTGACCTGGAGAGAAAATGTTCCAAAACTGGGATTCTCCTTGTCAAAATGCGTCTTCGTTACGCGGCTCTCTCTCTCTCTCTCTCTCTCTCTCTCTCTCTCTCTCTCTCTCTCTCTCTCTCTCAATCTTTTCAACTAGGTGGAGGTCATTTTATTGAATGTCACAGGAGGAGGAGGAGTCTTTCTGCAATTTGAGGTTGAATATTCCATCGGCTTTTGTCATCACATTCGTAGTGTGCACAATTTTCTTCTCGTGTCTTATTAAGAATGGATTTTTATTTTCTATTTGTGTGTTTGAGTAAACGATTTTGTTACATTTGTATTTAGCTCCCATGGCCATGTTGTTACGACATCGTAGGTAATTGAAAGTATGTGCAGCTGTAAAAGAAAGCTATTGTGCCGGCTTTGTCTGTCCGGAGTGCTTTTTCTGTCCGCACTTTTTCTGTCCGCCCTCAGATCTTAAAAAACTACTGAAGCTAGAGGCTGCAAATTGTTATGTTGAGCATCAACCCTCCAATCATCAAACATACCAAATTGCAGCCCTCTAGCCTCAGTAGTTTTTATTTTATTTAAGGTTAAGGTTAGCCATAATCGTGCGTCTGGCAACGATAGAGGCCAGGCCACCACCGGGCCGTGGTTAAAGTTTCATAGGCCGCGCCTCATACAGCATTATACCGAGACCACCGAAAGATAGCTCTATTTTCCGTGGCCTTGGTTATACGCTGCACATTAAACTCGATTGCGCCGAAGAAACTTCGGCGCATTTTTTCCTTGTTTAGTTTGAATTCAGTCGGAGCCTTTGTTCTCCAGGCAATAAAATTGCCGGTGCGTGTTACTCTTCTTGCTCAGCATTAAAGGTTCAGCGGTAAAGTTTCATTTGGGCATCCTTGATGTGTAGACTTGAGGCTTTGGCACATTGGCAGACGTCGCTGTCACTGGTTTATCCTGACAAAGTTCTGGAGGAGGAAGTTCGTGTCTAGGGAAAAGGCGTTGACTTCCCTCTCTGGGCATTCTGGAAACTTCCCTCTCCGGGCATTCTGGAAACTTCCCTCTCTGGGCATTCTGGAAACTTCCCTCTCTGGGCATTCTGAAACTCCCTCTGGGCATTCTGGAAACTTCCCTCTCTGGGCATTCTGGAAACTTCCCTCTCTGGGCATTCTGGAAACTTCCCTCTCTGGGCATTCTGGAAACTTCCCTCTCTGGGCATTCTGGAAACTTCCCTCTCTGGGCATTCTGGAAACTTGTGGGGAAATTTGCTACTAAGGAGATACGATGCTGTTCTTGGTTCCTATTCAAGACTAAGTCTTGGCTGAGAATGGACGCTTGTTGTGGAATGGACTGGTGCTTGACTGCTTCTTACTCCCTCCTCCTTGGCCACAGCATCCAGTGCCTTGTGCATGCTTGTCGCAGGCAAGTCACATAACGGGGGAGAGGGGAAGGGGTTCAACCCCATTTTGTAGGACCTAATCTTGACAAATTGCTTCTTACTGACCCTTCTGTCCGTTACTTTGTGGGAGAAACAGGTATCACCTGAAAATTTACTGTGGCATAGGGCACTACGCTTCCTATGTCAGACAGTAAAAGAAGTTATAAAGGTCATCCTTCCCTAGTTCTCATTGATGGCCGGCATATAGCCTCATCTGGTTGGTGACGTTACAGTATCAGCTATATTCCGCAAGCGAAGATCTACCTTACGGATTGAACCTTCTGTTTAAAAGGCGATGGTTTGTATTCTTACAGGGACCGGTAGCGAATTTTAGAGCAATTTTAATTTTTCCTACGTAAGCAAACTCAAAGCCTATTTATCATAATCCTGCCTTGAACCAGCTATACATCAATGAGTGAAAGGAGTGAGAAAGGAAAACTTTTTTCTCTCTCAAAAAAGGGGTGGTTCCGTAGAAAAATTAGACAACAAACACAGTGATATTCCACCATGGACAGCTCATTGAAGGATGAACACCCTGTGCAAAGAAAATGATTCTCAACATTAGTCGTTTCATGTATATATATATATATATATATATATATATATATATATATATATATATATATATATATATATATATATATATATATATATATATATATATATATATATATATATATATATATATATATATATATATATATTTATATATATATGCATGGATGCATGCATGTATGTATATGTATTTATCAATATCCCCTAACAGTTTTTGCTCTTTTTAAATTTCTAATGATAGAACGTCAAAGTATTCAAAGCTTAGAAAGCTAAAGAATACGGAAAAACGAAAAACAAAGAGATCGACTCTTGACTACTGATATGTACAGTCACAAGGAATATTCCGGCGAATAGCTTCCGAGGATAAAGGATAATATATGGGCAAGACTAAGATACTGGCAGGTTGACTGCGCCCTGTCGTAGAAAATTATCTTAAAGGGGAAAGCAAGCCAGAGAGAGAGAGAGAGAGAGAGTTAGATGAAAAATCGGAAATAAATAGTATCACATTAAATAAATCGTATCTTTCTGGCACAGATTGTACATATATTCTTCAGTAACAAGAGGTAAAAATAGAGAGAGAGAGAGAGAGAGAGAGAGAGAGAGAGAGAGAGAGAGAGAGAGAGAGAGAGAGAGGAAGGATTGGTTACATAATATTAAGAATGTACATTTAGTCAGTTTTCAAGATGAAATACCTTAAATAAATAGTATCTTGTGTTTTCATCATTTAAATAATGTTCGTGACAGTGGCTCTGTATTTTACCCACTGATTGCATATTTCATTTATAAATCAAAGAGAATTTCATTTTTACTCTTTCGGACTCGCCGAGTGAGTTTTGTGTATTGGGAAGTCATGGGGCGAATGTTCATTAGAAGGTTGTGATTTAAAACAAGAAAAAATGAATGCCTGGTCTGTTCTAGTGCAGAATCATGAATTGTGTAAGTTCCAGAGTTTTCACAAGGAGAAGGGAATAAGGAATTGATAGGATGACGAGTCTGTCAAGAAATAGATCTGAGCTAAATGTCCCATCTCTTGGTTTCTGAAAGCAAGAAACTTGGAAAATTTTGTAGCTGAAGTTAATAAGTTAAAATGGAATTCAGCGTTGGGTAACAGAATAGTAGATTCCTGGTTTTTGGGTTCGTTTCGGACAGATTTAACTGACGCGAGAGAAAGAGGAAAAAAAATAACCACAGCTAAATCTGTGGTATTATCTAGACAGTCCTATACACCAAAAGCTTCTTGTATGGTTAATGGCACAGTTATGAATCGCTCAGGACCGGATGCAATGTATATATATATATATATATATATATATATATATATATATATATATATATATATATATATATATATATATATATATATATTCATATATATATATATTCTTATATTCCAAACCAAAAGAGATATCTTTTTTACTCCCATCTCTTCACCCGTAAAGGATGGATCCCTTCATTCTGAGTGAATTCCTTCGGCAGGTTTTTTCATCGAACAGCAAATAAGTCATGAGGGTACCTCGTATGATGACTTGCAGAGTGTGCAAAGGTAGTAAAAGAAGAGTCTGGCGTTTTAATATATTAATGATATTACATTTTGGCAGCTGATTCTGAATTGCATGGCAGCCATATTCATTGGCGTCTTTCCCTGAATTCTGGAAAAGTAACTGGGCCAGCGGGAAAGAGATATGAGACCATATATACCTTGGCTCTGTTTTACGTGTTGAGATTAAGAACTCATCCACACACACGTACACACACTCACATACACACACACACATACACACACACTACATTCAGTACCCCAGTAGAGGGGTAGTGCCGTCAGTGCACCTCATGCTTTGCACTGTAGGCATTACTTAAGGTTCTTTGCAGCGGCCTTTCGGCCCCCAGGTGCTGCAACCCTTTTCATTTCTTCCACTCTACCTGTGTTCATACCCGTTCCTTCTTACTTTCCTCAACCCTCTCCTTGCAATTGTTTCATAGTGCAACTGCGAGGCTCTCCCCCTATTACGCTTTGAAAACCTTTCTACTCTCAATTTTCCTTTCACCGCTGAATGACCTCATAGGTCCCAGCCCTTTGCTTTGGTCGAAATACTATAGTATCATATTCTATATTCCAATACATTCAGTACTAACGGTTTATAGATCCTTGTGGTTATTTTTCCTTGGTGTTGGAGTGAAAAGTGATGAAGTGTACTTACGAAAACTGGGGACTACCAAAGCAAACCCGAGTACTTTATAGTGTCTTATTTTTTCAAGTTTTAAAGTTCGTTTTTATTGGAATGTGAAATCTTCAAAATTTCTCTGAAAAAACTCGACTGAAAACTAAAAATAGAAACAATTGCAAGAGTAATAACAAACAGAACTGCTGGGGATTACCGTAATATAGACAGATAAAGAATAATAAGAATATTTTTTAAAGTGGAATTCGGAATCTTAAGGGACTAAGAAAGAAAGTTTCAACAAGACTTGATTGTTGATATTAGCCCCCCTCAACGAAAATGAACAATTAGACCACTTAATTTATTAAAGCTGCCAGGTGTCTTTCCTGCGGTTCTTTGTAAAGGCTGTATTGTCTTGTCTGGCTGTGTAAAATAGATATTGCATGTTGAAGTTAACTAATAATTGCCTCAATATGATTTTTGTTGCATCTGATCAGTGGCAATTGCCTAATCCAGTAGCCTTTTTCCCTTTTTAGGTTTCTGTAAAAGAAAACTAATGAGACGGCTATTTGTCTGTCCTTCCGCACTTTTTCAGTCCGCCCTCAGATCATAAAAACTACTGAGGCTAGAGGGCTGCAAATTGGTGTGTTGATCATCCACCCTCCAATCATCAAACGTATCAATTGGAGCCAACTAGCCTCAGTAGTTTTATTTCATTTAAGGGTAAAGTTAGCTATGAGCGTGCGTCTGGAACCGCTATAGGTGCCAACAACACAGGCCACACCACCTGGCCGTGGCTGAAAATTTTATGGACCTTGGCTGAGAGTTTTATACAACATTATATGCTATACAGAAAACTCGATTGTTTTACTTATCATTAATTGCAGCCCTCTAGCCTCAGTAGTTTTTATTTTATTTAGGTTAAAGTTAGCCATAATCGTGCGTCTGTCAACGTATAGGCCATGCCACCACCGGACTGTGGTTAAAGTTTCATGGGCTGCGGCTCATACAGCATTACACCGAGACCACCGAAAGATAGATCCATTTTCGGTGGCCTTGATTATACGATATACAGAAAACTCGATTGCACTGAGGAAACTTCGGCTCATTTGTTATTTGTATTTTGTAAGAAACTCTAGAAATGATTCCTTTAAAATGCCGTGGAGGCAAAGGATTCCGATGAATTAATTTTGAAATTTTCTGTCCAAGAGCTGCACTACAGATTTTTTTTTCTAATGAGACAGCTTTTGGTATTTAGAATTGTCTAGACGTTTTTCTAGCTAGTTTAGGTAGCATGTCCTTTTTAAATACGGTTTATTTTTTATATTGGTTATATTTCCATTTCATTTCATCATCATTGTACTCCGTAGGGTGGTAGTGCCGTCAGTGCACCTCATGTGGTGAACCGTAGGCTTTACTTAAGGTTCTTTGCAGCGTCTCTTCTGCCCCTAGCTACAACCCCTTTCTTTCCTTTTACTGTACCACCTTTCATATTCTCTTTCTTCCATCTTACTTTCCACACTCTCCTAACAATTAATTCGTAGTGCAACTGCTTTGAGGTTTTCCTCCTGTTGCACCTTTCAAACCTTTTACTGCCAATTTCCGTTTTTCAGCGCTGAATGACCTCATAGGTCCCAGTCCTTGTCCTTTGGCGTAACTTCTATATTCTATTCAATTCATAATCATTGTAACCTAAATTACAGCCACTCATGTGCGTTTGTATCGAGTTATCAAGTTCTTCTGTTTTGTGCTTTATTGTTGCTTCAGTATGAAGAGGAATCAAGGAAGCAAAATTATGCGTATTTTGGGGAGGAATATAAATCCTCTTGATTTCTAAATTGATAAATTTCTGTTATGTTATGAAAAAATCTTATTAAAACTCATGTAAATACACAAAATATCATGATCAAGAAAACCATTGTCTGATTTCTAAATTAATACATTGCTCTTTTATTATAAAAATATCTGATTAAAAATACAGTAAATACAAAGAACATCATGATCAATAAAACTATTACCAGATTTCTAAATTAGTACATTACTGTTATATTATAAAAATATCTGATTAAAAATACTGTAAATACGAAGAATATGAACAGTGAAACTGCATTATATTTAGAAGATCTGATTAGTAATACCAAAGGTAACTAACTTGGAAATGGGCATAAATATTTTTTTTTTTTCCTTTTTAGGAAGGACTGAAAGCTTTCCAATTTTGCAAGAGGCCTTTGTAAACGATAGCCTTCGAGGATCGATGCCGACGCGAAATTAAAGCGGAAGTGAAGGAGGGGCGGGGGATCCTCCATAGCCGTACTTAAAGCGGTCGTATTGAGTAGCGCTCCGCGAAAATCGGGAATTTGAGATCGAGAACGCGGAGCTAACCGTTCATCTTACCTTTTAGGTTACCTCTTCATTTTGGAAAGTTTGTGCTGGGGAAGATGAGACAGAGATAAACAAGAAAAAAATGCACCCAAGTTTCTTCGGCGCAGTCGAGTTTTCTGTACAGCCGCTACAGCTTATAATCAAGGCCACCGAAAATAGATCTATCTCTCGGTGGTCTCGTAATAATGCTGCATGAGCCGCGGTGGTGGCCTATCCTATATCTTTGCCAGAAGCACAATTATGGCTAACTTTAAGTTTAAATAAAATAAAAAGTACTGAGGCTAGAGGGCTGCAATATGGTATGTTTGATAATTGGAGGGTGGATGATCAACATATCAATTTGCAGCCCTCTAGTCTAAGTAGTTTTTAAGATCTGAGGGCGGACAGAAAAAATTTCGGACAGAATAAAGTGCGGACGGACAGACAAAGCGGGCGCAATAGTTTTCTTTTACAGAAAACTAAAAACTAGCAAACAAATGAAAAAGAAAGACAAAGATGGAAAGCAATCATCAAGGCGGAAGGGTATTTTAAGTATAACCTTATAGTTCGCATTATCTCACCCTTGGTGTTGGAATGTTTGTGTTGGGGAAGATGGGAAAGATAAAAACTGACAAACGGAATGAAGAAGTAAGACAAAAGATGGCAAGCAATCATCAAGGTGGAAGGGTATCGCAAGTAGCCTATAATCTTATGGGTTGACATTATCTCGGAATTGCCTTGGTGATCATGTTATTAGTTTATATGAGTGGCCTTTATTATGGATGGTTTATTTTTTGTATATTCAGAGCTAATCGCAGGTGTATAGGAAAACAAATAAAAACAAGTAAAAAATTTGCCGATGTTTTTTCGGCGCAATCGAGTTTTCTGTACAGCCGCTACCTTTCGGTGGTCGCGGTATAATGCTGTATGAGCCGCGCCCCATGAAACTCTCATCCGGCCGTGGTGGCCTGTGTTGTTGCGTTGTCAGGAGCACGATTACGGCTAACTTCAACCTTAAATAAAATAAAAACTACTGAGGTTAGAGGGCTGGAATTTGGTATGTTTGATGATTGGAGGGTGGGTGACCAACATAACGATTTGCAGCCCTCTGGTCTCAGTAGTTTTTAAGATCTGAGGGCGGACAGAAAAAGTGCGGACGGGCAGGCAAAGCTGTCACAATAGTTTTCTGTTACAGAAAACTAAAAATCTAAATAAAATAAAGAAAGACAAAGGGACGGCAGACAGTCATGAAGCCGGAAGAATATTTATACTAAAATCTTATACTTTACCTTGTCTCAAGAATACCTTGATAATCAGTGTTGTTAGTTTGTATATGTGGCACTTACTATGCATCGATTTTACGTATTCAGAGACAATCGCAGTTGAATGTAAAGATGATACGTTTAATGGTTTACTTATTAATGAATGTGATTGCCTAATTTTAGAATGAATGATATCAGGTTTGTAAAATGAATATGTTATCGTATGTGCACTAACTAGGCATACCGTATAGTTTACTGGACGGCTTTTTTTTTTTTTATAAAAGATGGAGAGAGAATGAATAAATTGATTATTCGATGCATTGAAAGCTATGTCAATCGCCTGGAGTGATAATCCGTATTCAATTGAAAATGTTCGAGTATTTCATCACCATTGAGACTCACGGAACATAATCAGCCGTTATGCGTTTCCGATTAGTATATGAACAGTTTAGGAAAATTAGTCAATCATTTCATCATATAATGCAAGAATCATTAAAAAATAACTTAAGAGAGATCATCAAATATTTGCAATGCTGTGAATCACCGAAGACACGTGCAGGCCTCTGAGATTAATTTATCGATTTGTTAAAGTCATTTAAGTGCTTTTCCTGATAATTGTCACTCTCCACACAACATCATTGTTCAAACTCATGAATCTTTCACTAAAAATGCATTTTTATAAACATTATTGGTTGCATTTTCAATTATACGGAGAATTATTGCCTTATGCAGATCTTACACACATACCATCACTTTTCCTCTTGCCGATCGGAATCATTTTTACTGCCTACCAATTCTGTAGTAAGCTGTCTCTTATCCAAACACCTTGCACACGCTGGTCAGCCATCTGGTTGTACTGTCACCGCGATACTGCACCAGTGTTGCATTGAACTGCATTGCTGTACATTAGTGTTTATATATTCCATGAAAGGTTGATACTCTAATGAACGCCATCCAAAACATCTTACACAAGAGTCGGAATAAGAGGAAGAAAATACCAAAGGTCAATATTCCAGACCCGGTTACATCATTCCAAGTGAACGAAACCCTCGGGAATACAAAGGACGGAAGTACAAGGTAGATACAGTCTTTGTTTACACTCGCAATACGGAATGACACCGAAGGGCCAGGTAAGAACAGCGTACAGGAGCTACAGGTTAACAAATGGATATGACTAAGGTATTGGCAGGCAGCTTGCGCCCACCGGTATTATATCATCATCTTAAAGAGGAGAGAGAGAGAGAGAGAGAGAGAGAGAGAGAGAGAGAGAGAGAGAGAGAGAGAGAGAGAGAGAGAGAATGGCCGGGAGTGTTATGAAAGTCTGAAACTAGTATACATTTACCAACACGGTTGTTCAGAGTTGCTTTGAGGAAGAAGAAGCAAGCTTGGAAAAGAGGGTTAATGATTGAGCATACTAATAATCATACATAGATTGAAACTTATAGAAAATAAAACAAAAATAGAAGTAGTAGCAACTGGGTTATTATGAAGATTCTGAGGACATTGTTTTTTCAATACATTCGATGAAAGGATTGTTATTGAACTTACCACATTTTCTGATACCCACCCTTGAATTCCTTTAGTAGAGTATAATCTGCAGTGAAGAATTAAAAAAATAGGAATGAACCCTTTCGAAGAAAGTATTTCCAGAATTTCAGCTTGTGTTTACAAACAGTTCCTACATTATTGTAATGGAAAATTCAAAAGCCTCTCTTTCAATACCAGCAAGTTGTCTTCTTCTCTTGATATTGAAATGTCGTTTAGTAATTGTTTGCTGCGTGAAATTATATGTTTGATGTATCTCTTAGTTTCTACGATCGATTTTTAAGTACATTTACAGAGTTACACTTGAGGAAAGATAACGGCTTTTATGATTATCTCGACAAACAGTTTCAAGTTTCATGGAAACTTTATATAGCGTTGAAATAAAGCAAATTTTAAGAAGAGTCACAAACGAGATAGAGAAATAATGTTCTTCTTTTAGCGTTGATCAACGAGTATGTGCGATATCGACGTGGATAGATCTGGAGGAGTTGCAGTAAAAACTCCCACAAAGCAAAAGTTACAAAGAAAATTCCGTGCAGTAGTTCACACTTGGCGTTGGTGAAAGAGTAAATAGTGTTTTATGCGTGGGTGAAAGAAATTGATCAAAGAGTGAATAGCGTTTTTTGTGTGGGTGAAGCTGTTCTTCATTTACCGTTTCACAGAACCCCAGATATTGACATGTGAAAGGCTCGCTCTATCTGTCTGTCTGTCATGTCTTCATGTCAGGGGAAGGGGACAGAGAGAGAGAGAGAGAGAGAGAAAGAGAATTAATTAATCCTTAAATAAAAGATAATTGTTCCAGCTACAGTTTTCTTTCTGCCATGTTATCAACGTGAGATTGGGATGGCCGCTTTATTGGCAGTTTTTGGAGGGGGAATCACACTGCTGACGTAACGCCGCCTAATTGAAAGTCTGTTTGGAGGTGAAATGGAATTATCGAGGGGAGGGCTGTGACAGCGACCTTTTGCTGTTTTCTGTTACTTTTCTGTGTGTCTGCGTCCTTTGATCTGACGTCGAGTTGGAGCGTTAAAGAAGAATAAGAAAATTCGACATGCGATATTTCCCTTACTTGCATAGTATTTTTCAGGCCAATGCAAACAAGTTAAATTCGTAAATTTACTTAAATTCTGATCTTACGAGTTCTTATTTGAAACACTTGAGAGATCTTATGAATTCAAACTTTCCGGGCTCATATACCAGCGCCTATTCAGTTTCGAAATTGTATCTTACTTATAAGATAGTTTAGTGACTCAGAAGTCTATTTTATCAAAGGTTTTCATTCCTCGATTTGAGGAATATTCCAAGGTCCTGGCAAGAGGTTTCGTCGGTTCATCTGTTCGATTCAGTTGATTCTGCAAAGTGGTTTTGGAGTAAATTCTATCTCTATTCTATTCCTTACTTTCCTTGAAAACTTCAGTTATTTCCTTTGACACTCAGAATTCAGTTTCTTTAATCAAATTAGTATAGTGCGTGGGGAATAAGGATTTTAAAAGCTGAGGATTTTATCCAGCTGTTTAATTCATTTCCATTGCTTCTATAAACTTAAAAACACTGTCCTGTACCTAGGGATATTTCACTATGTATGAATTACATTGTATTTTTTTTTTTTTTGCTTTTTAGTCAAGGCCAGTATGGTGGTCTCATACTTTATTTAAACTAAAGATTAAGTTGGGGCAACAGATGAAAGGAATAATAATTGTGAGAGCAAATCTGATAAGAGCGAAATATCATAATTTTTTTACCTACCAAATTTTTTTCAAAACAAAGAGAAGACTAATAAACTGAAATATGCTGCATTCGTGAAATGTTACAAATAAAACAAATATGTCAATATATATTCAAATTATTTAAGCATGTATTTAGATATTTTTACATGTAGGCTTTACATTCAATGAAAGCGCTTTTAACAACTTGATGGCCTGATGGTCATTTTAATGATAAGTAGCAATAAGAAGCTTTGAATCGTTTCTAAGCAATATGTTACTGCCCCTGGAGGATTAATAACCAATAGTGTTGTATTCCCAGTGAAGTTAAAATATAGTAAGTAACTTAAAATGTTAAAGTTAAATTCCTCCTGCGCCTCTGCGAGGCTCATAGGGCAGGCGCTGATCACTTGTTTCCTTGGCTGACAGCCAGTGGGGTACAGGTCCCAATGCCTAAGACACGTGGCTAATGTATCGCCAGGCCCACTGCTTAAACCCCCCCCCCCCGAGGGCTGGTACCTATTCTCCTACTCACCCTCGAGTTTTCAGACTGCTAGGTTGGGGGGCCACCGGGCATATGCAACGGCGCCATCCAGGCCAGTCAGGCCACTAGTGAGCGGCGGGATTTGAACCCCGGTCCTCTTGACTGGTAGGCGAGAACCTCACCACGCGGGGTAATTTAAAATGACAAACCTAATTTTACACAATATTAGTACTGGATATCACAGCGCGGTATTAAGTTATCAGAATTAAATAGTAAAAAATGAGTCACATTAAAGCGTTGTATTATTTTAGTTAAAAAAAAGGCACATTAAAGCCTTGTATATTTTTAGTTAAAAAAGGTCACATTAAAGCGTTGCTTTTTTCTTTAGTAAAAGGATAGCCACATTAAAACGTTTTTTTTTTTTTTTTTTAGTAAAATCATGAATCATATGAAAGCGCTGTATTTTCTAATAAAATAATTTGCATTAAAGCATATTTTTGTTTTAGTAAAAAATTTACTTTAAATCATATTTTTTTTGTAAAAACAAGTTGCATTAAATCGTTATATTTTTTGAGTAAAAAAGTCACATAAAGCATTATTTTTTGTGAAAGAGTCACATTAAAGAGAAATTTTTCATTCAAGTCTTATTGAAATGTTGCATTCTTGTATTTAAAAAAATCCAATTAAAGCATTTTATTTTTTAGTGAGAGAAAGAGTCACACTGAAGCGTTGTATTTTTGGAAAGAGCGATCAGATCTAAAATGACCAAGAAGAAACTATAAATAAAGCTAGTTGTAAATAGCAGCTTTCGCAAAGACGAAAGCTATTTTCAAGCTTTGAGGCAGCGAAGATGACTGCTTAATCTGTCGCATCTCAGTGGAGGTCGCGGCTGCTATTAACAGGGGAATGTCATCTTGACTTTATTAATTAATAGAGTGATGTTTGAATGAATGAAGGCATCCAGACCTATATATATATATATATATATATATATATATATATATATATATATATATATATATATATATATATATATATATATATATATATATATATATATATATATATATATATATATATATATATATATATAAATAAAATTGAAAATGTTACTTAACTTATTCTGAATTTTAATATTCCTTTTTTATGTATGTATGTATGTATGTATGTATGTATGGAAACTTGAGTAAATGTATTTAATGTGTATTTGTGTGTTCCAGTGTAAAAGTATATGCCTTTGTACAGTTTTTAATTTCATTTTCATTCATTCATCACCACGCCGAATGACCTATTAGGTCCCAGTGCTTGGTCTCTAGCCTAGACCTTGTATTTTATTCTAATTCTTTTGGGCCAGTCCTATAAGAGCTGATAGTCAGCTCAGTGGTCTGGTTAAACTATTTTTAATAATAATAATAATTTAATAATAATAATAATAATAATAATAATAATCCAGAACTCCTTGCACCACGTTATTAAATGTTGCTGTCGTTTAATCCTTAATCTTAACTTGAAAGATGTGTTCATATTTTGCCTTGAATCTTTTATCAAAAAATAAGTGTAGAATTATATATTATGAAGTCTACATGACCAAAAACAAATGAAGTAAAAAAAAAATCTAGTTAAAAAACTAGAAACTGTTTCCAGTGAGTCACTTCTGAGGGATAATGCCATAATGTGTTCTGAATAATAATAATAATAATAATAATAATAATAATAATAATAATAATAATAATAATAATAATAATAATAACAATAATGTATTATTATTATTATTATTATTATTATTATTATTATTATTATTATTATTATTATTCAGAAGATGAACCATATTCATATGGAACAAGACCACAGGTGCCATAGATTTGAAATTCAAGTCTCCAAAGAATATGGTGTTCATTAGAAAGAAGTAACAGAAGGTAATGGGAAATACAGAATTAAGAAAGAAAAAATAAAATTTATAAATAAATAGAAAAATGTATAAAGTCAGTCACAGTTGTCTATAAGCATAATTTAAAAGTCAGATAACGTATTCATCTTCATTGGCAAGTACAGGAGATGAAAGCATAATGGATTGTTAGGTTATAACATTTTGGCTTTCTTGAAAATTAGAATTACAAAAATGCAAGACGCAAACACAGGTATTCACTAGAAGACTCGGGTTTTTAGGGATTCATGTTGTTACAGTAATGTAAAGAATTTCTCAGAAATGACAACGAATACCATAATGAAATAGAAATCCCATTTCAATGGAATCATTGCTACAGTGATTTCCTTTCAAGATCGATTTCGTCATTAAATTATTCAGCTGTCAGGAGCAGTAATCGATGTCCTTGGCTTTGATCCGAGTTGTATCAACTAACAATGTCTTACTTGAGTGGCATGGATAACAGCTGAATTCATCTTTTGACTTACCTTGATTTGTGTGTTTGTTTATAAGGCAGAATGGGACACAGATGAGAAACTACTATATATGCGGAAAAATGGGTTGATACATAAATTTGAATCAGTTTCTCACAGAAGTTTTTATTTTCAGTAATTCAGAATGAAACGGCGTTATTTTAGCTTCTTGTCTTTGTGAACTGTTTTTGGTTATCAATGAATACATGAAGAAAGAATCTTGGTGGTTCGTTACTAAATCGACTTCTACAAATAGAAAAAAATATTGAAGAAATTGAAAAGATCCTTCGATTTTGATTAGGACGCTGATGAAAGGCTAGACGTGACCACAGTCGTGTATATTCAAAGAAAAGCTGAAATGAAAGTAAATAAGATTTCTTTGAGAGTGTGGGTCTCTATGAATATGATCTTCTGATCTTAGAGTGAAGATTGCCAAATCTCAGAGGCAGTGGTGGTGTCCTGTATTCACCTATAGACTTACTGATTACTACAAAATACTAGGGAAAGGAAAGGCACAGGAAGAATATACTAAGAATTTAATTAGCGGAAAGAAATATATTAGATTGTGTTCAAAAGACTGGGAATAGACTTGAATCGTGATGGAAGGAAATGTTAGAATGTGTGAAGGGATTGTTGAGCCATCTCTCCTCTATGGGGGTGAAGTTCAAATGTTGCACGCAAATGGAAGATAAAAATTTCGAAACTGTTGAGATTTGCATCTACATTTTGGGATTAATGAATTTGAATAAGTTATAGGTTTTCCCTCCAGGTTTTATAAAATAAAGAGCAAACAGATGAATAAAGAATATTACATTTAATAATTGTTAGGTAGGGAAGGGGGGAGCAATACGGAGAACAGATTGAAGGAAGGTATTTACAAAAACAGACTGGGACAGAGGCCAAGTTTCGGGACTCGAATTGTCGAGCGAAGAAGAAGAAGAAATGTTTACACACAGCAGAAGAAGAAGCAGGAGAAGGAGAACGAGAAATGTTTACACACAGCATCTAGAACATGTATAAAGCTCGTATTAGAGAAAAACTAGTTACGAAGTTGCAGAGCCTCGTCTTAGTATTATAGAGACAGTCGAATACCCGAACGGCATCAAAAGTATCGAGAGAGCTTTTCTGACGTTCCGAGCAGGCAAATAGCATAAGGAAAGTAGTTTGCGAGAGGAAGGTGCCTTGAGGGAGGAGTGTGTGTCACCGGAAAGAAGAAAGTTACGTGTAATGTGTTTGTGGGAGTAGGATCTCATTCAAGTTTCGGAAATCCGTGGCATTGTTTGGGAATAAGGAGTGAGGATAGTAGTTTGAAGTATTTGAGCGGTCTTACGTACGTGCGCGCGCACACACCTGTATATATATATATATATATATATATATATATATATATATATATATATATATATATATATATATATATATATATATATATATATACATATACACATATATACACACACACACATATACCCATATATAATCAGTAAGCTACAAACGTCCTTTAATATCCAATTCGCTCTACCTCGGAAATAATATATTTTCTATATATGTTACCGAAGGGGAATTTTTAGTTGATAATAAGTTCGTCGTCCCGTGGCTGAATCAGCGAAGGACAAGAACTCAGGACTACAGTGGACGCATTAACCCACACGGCCAGCAAGTGAGGTATAAGTGGATATCGGCTCCCATGTACAAATCCCCGTCGAACTCAGGTGTTTGTATTTGGAGACGATATCCACCCACCTCTGCCATGTTGACCGTGTAGTGCGTTTGTCGCACGCAGCCATATTATGACTTTTTATCACATCACCGTGATTCATATATATTATTTCGGAGGTAGAGCGAATTGGATATTAAAGGACGTTTGTAGCTTACTGGTTGCATATGAATCACGGTGATGTGATAAAAAGTCATACCCATATATATAATACTCATATATGTTTGTGTATGTATATATATATATATATATATATATATATATATATATATATATACACACACACACACATGTACATGTATATATATATATATATATATATATATATATATATATATATATATATATATATATATATATATATATATATATTTATTACACGTGTGTTTGTGGGTGCCAGTTGTGGTCTGTGCCTCTCTGTACAATCCTTGTCTCTGTCCATTGTGGAAGAAGATAGGAAGAAAAGGATGAATGTAATGATAACACATGCTCCAGTCATCACTAATGACGAGAAAATGGAAGAAAACGACAGAGAGAGAGAGAGAGAGAGAGAGAGAGAGAGAGACGCTGTAGAAGCGACATCATACGGTATATATACATTGAACTTCACGGAATGTGAAAAGGAGAAGCAGGAGTCGGAGGTTACAACGAAATACATGATGGGCGTGACTAAAGTATCGGTGTAGGATGGTAAGACCTCTAGTTGGAAGTTGGAGTTAAAGGTGTGTGTATGCAAGAGAGAGAGAGAGAGAGAGAGAGAGAGAGAGAGAGAGAGAGAGAGAATGGTTATATAACTATGACAGTGGGCTTCTTACTGATATGACTTATGTAATCTTATTATATGAATTATGTCATGTACTTATATAGCATTATAACTTTAAATTAGTTTCTAATAGAAAAGCATTTTCTATTAGAAAGGGAAGGTGAGTTTGTGTTCTTGTTCGTCCGGGTATGTGGTTGCGGATGCATGTGTATGAGAGAGAGAGAGAGAGAGGGGGGGCGGGTGCCACTATAACCGATGAGATTTAAGGAACTAGTAGTCACCCAACATTGTTTCTACCGATGGACTCCGAAGCAGAATATGCTACTTAAAACCGTTCCGATCACACACACACGCACACTTTTATATATATATATATATATATATATATATATATATATATATATATATATATATATATATATATATATATGTGTGTGTGTGTGTGTGTATGTATTATGTGTTTGTGTGTGTGTATGTATATTATGTATTCCCTCTGTACTTAAAACCACAGTTGATTTAAATTTATTGATGAGCATTATCCCTGTGTCATTATTGTTTTGAAGCCAGTTATGAAGGATTCATTAAGAAATCTTTTAAGAGAAAGTCAGCGGGATTCGTTACTGACGGAAAAACACTGGTAAGTTTCTTGAATAAAAAATGTGGGAGGATAGTGGAAGTTGTTGGAAAATGTCCTTCACATTGTGCTTGCTCAGATTTGATGGGAAAGTGTCGAAACATAACTATTTTTGCTTAGGTCATCGAGTGAAATAGTGATTTTTGCATCTTATAGTTGTCGTTGGTCGTCACGGAATCCCAATGGAAAGGTTTATACCCCTTTATTTCTTCTCCCTTTGAATTGAATATATAGAATTTAGACCATAGGCCAGGCACTGGGACCAAGAAGGTCATTCAGTGGTGAAACGGAAATTGACAGTAAAAGTTTAAAAGGTGTAAGAGGAAGACAACCTCGCAGTTGCACTGTGAATCAATTGTTAGGAGAAGGTGGAAAGTAAGATGGAAGAAAGAGAATATGAAAAGAGGTACAGTAAAAGGAACGAAAGGGGTTGCAGCTAGGGGCTCGAGGGCACGGTGCAAAGAACCTCAAGTAATAGTGCAGCAGATAATTGCATATTTCATAAGAATCGTTCAGATAGTGAAACAAGCATGAAATTTTGCACAAGTGCTCTTTAAAGTTCCCTCTATCAGAAAGGGCGCTGGCCACGCAAAAATTTAATATGGCGGCCAAATTCCAAGATGGCGGCCAGTATCGACAGATTTTGGCTAATTTTTCACTAGAATGGCATGTATTTGCTTCTAGCAATATGGTAAAGCTCTTCCATACTATTTCTTGTGAATATTATGTTTCTGTAGCTTCCCAGTACAGTTTACCTTTAAATATGGGGCTATATGGCTGCCAAGAAAAGGTAGAAACAATAATTATAATGAGAAATAATGCCCGTTCAACAATTATCGTTTTAAGCATGGATCTTGGTTTCTGTGGTTTTAGATCCTAATGAGGCCATCTCTTTCGAATAACTCATCAATTTTGAAGGAAAATTAATAAATGTAAAAGAGTGTATGTCTGCACACAACCAGGGCACACTGGTGACATCACTGCTGTGTAACTCAGCATGGGGTTCAGTGCCAGCTAATCCAGCTTTACTAATCCTGTAGTCTTAGACTAGTAGTTGTAGTATAGTTTAGTTTAGTGTCCCAAATGCTTTCTAACAGCCCCAGACCAGCTATAGTTAGATAGCCGCACCTGAATAGACAGGATGTGCCAGCGCGGGAGAGCCGAGCCAAGGGTATGGGGGCTGTACATGATGGTTCATGTACTTACCCGGATGGTGTACAGATCACACGGGACTTAAATGGCACTGGATGAATGATCGGGCTAGGTGTAGGGAGACCGAACCTAGTTGAATCCCATACAGGAATGTGTGCTTTGTTTAAGGTGGTAAAAGGATAACCCTCGGCCTTAATCAAAAGTGAAATCATGGCAGAATGTGATGCCAATCCAATATTGAGCAGTAGAAAAACAAACTGGAGTTTGTGTTGTCTTTGTCAGAAGGACAAAGAGGTGAGCACTTGACATCACCTCCAAGTCATCATGTCCTAGACCATGATGGGTACACAATGCTGGCAAGGAACATTCCCATGTTCAGTGAAATTAATGAAATGCCACTGATAATGGATCCAGCAAGGCTGGATGAAGGTGATGGCATAGAGGCCACTCTCAGGAAAAATGCAGCAAAATACCATGTGAACTGTCGCTTGTTGTTTAACAACACTAAACTGGACCGTGCAAGAAAGCGACAATCCAATGACCAGACCAGCAACACTGAGACTAGTCGTGCAAAACTGCGCCGAACCAGTCATGACAATGAAGTTTGCATTTTCTGTGAGAAAGTGGCACCTGCATCTGATCTCAGACAGGCTAGTACTAAGGGCCTTGACTTGAAATTGCGTGAATGTGCAGAGATACTTAGTGATGGCAAGCTCCTTGCTAAGTTGACTGGTGGGGATGTCATTGCACAGGAGTTTAAGTATCACCATGCCTGTCTTTGTGCCCTCTACAACAGAAAAAGGTCCTACCTGAGGAGCCTTGAGAAAGACCAAGGTAGCACTGAGTCAGAATCAGATGTGTATCCACTAGTTCTGTCAGAACTGATGACATACATTGTTGAAAACAACCTTTGTTCAGATGATCCAGTCACATTTCGGCTGGCAGATATTTGCCACCTCTACCAACAACGTCTGGAACAATTAGGTGTAGAGTCACCAGTGTAAATTCCACGAGACTCAAAGACAAACTTCTGGCAGAAATTCCAGAACTTGAGGCTCATAAATCTGGCAGAGATGTATTACTTGCATTTCAAAAGGATGTGGGAAAAGCACTTGCTCAATCATCTGATCTTTCAGAGGCAGTTATCATTGCTAAAGCAGCAAATATTCTCAGAAAGTCTATACTTGATCATCAGTCACGGTTTGATGGCACATTTTCTGAGGCTTGTGTACGAAATTCTGTGCCTCCTCTCCTGCTCCAGTTTGTAGGGATGGTTGAGCATGGGGCTGACATCAAGTCACAGTTACGATTTGGAGCATCAAAGTCAGACCAGGCCATTGCACAGCTCATGCAGTTCAACTGCTACTCCTGATACAAAGAGGGAGCAACAACTCATAGACACTCCAAAGACAGAGAAACACCATTCCCAGTCTACATGGGACTCTCAGTCTATGCCAAAACCAGGAAGAGAAACCTGGTTGAAATGCTACATCAGTATGGCCTCAGTATCTCTTATGACAGAGTACTGGAGGTCTCTGCACAGTTAGGAGATGCCACAGTTAGCAAATATGTGGAGGAGGGTGTGGTCTGTCCCCAGTACTGCGAAAAGGGTTGTTCACCACTGCAGTGATGGACAACATCGACCACAACCCATCTGCAACTACTGCCACTACCTCCTTCCATGGAACTAGCATCTCCATATTTCAGCACCCCACCAAGGAGAACACTGGACAGGAAAGACAGCAACTAAAGTTTGCACCTGAGAAAGTGAGGTCGGTGCCTGAATTGCCGGACACATTCACAAACATCTCACCAGCTTCCTTTCAAACAAAGAACCCTGTGCCACCAAACACTGCAATACCAAAGCCACCCACAGATATCTTGGGGCCACAGCTTGCACTGGAGTATCAGTGGCTAGACAAGGTCATAGTCACCCAGGAAATAGATGATGCAGTGAATCTGATGTGGTCAGCTCATCACGCTTCAATGAAGAGAAGCCCAGAATTTGAAGTAACCATAACTTCATTGCTTCCTCTCCTGCGTGATCAGGCTCATTCTGTTGCTACGATCAAACACGTGATGCAGAAAGTGCAGGATGTCACTGATTTTCTGAACCCTGGCCAGATACCCATAATCACAGCTGATCAGCCAATCTATGCCGTAGCAAAGCAGGTGCAGTGGCAGTGGCCTGATCAGTATGGCGAAGACAAGTATCTGGTAATGTTTGGTGGTCTGCACATTGAGATGGCAGCAATGACATCTCTTGGTACTCTTCTTCATGGCAGTGGTTGGACAGGAGCTCTGGTGGAGGCAGGAGTTGCTTCATCTGGAACTGCAGAATCCTTCCTGTCAGCTGCAAGTGTAACCAGGACACGGCAGATGCACCAGGTTACAGCCTCTAGTTTGTACAAACTCCTGAGGACAGCATACACTGACTACTGTGCTGAGAAAGCAAACAACAATGAGCAGGCATTAGAGTTTGAGGAGTGGTGTGACCTTGAAGACAGCAGAGTCCACAGTTCCACTTCTGGCACATGGTGTTGTCTATGGAACTTGTGATATTCCTACTGATCAGGTCCTTCCGTGAGGCCAATTTTGTCCTCTACTGCCAGGCATTGCATGAGCTGATACCCTACTTCTTTTCCAACAATAATACAAACTATGCTCGTTGGCTGCCTATTCACCTCAGGGACATGCTTACCCTAGAGAGTTCACACCCAGAGTTGCACAAGGAGTTCAAGGCTGGCAACTTTGTTGTGCACAAGACCAGTCGCCAGTTCTCAGCAATGGCTCTTGACCAAGCTCATGAGCAGACCAATGCCTTTATAAAGGCTGATGGCGGAGCCATTGGGCTGACTGAAGATCCGTCAGCACTCAGAAGATGGATGGTGGCTGGCCCAGAGATCATCCGCTTGGTGTCTGCATACGAAACAGAGGTTCAAAGTAAGGAGTCTAATGAGCAGACAACACACCATGAACAAACACCTCATGCGCAGAAGACATTCTTGAGAGAGTCAGCAAGCTGTCATTGGCTTTGCAACACTTGGGAAGTCCTTTTCAGGAAGAGAGCCAGGATCTGTATTCCATTGACAACAAAGACATTGCCCACCCCAGCTCAGCAGAACTTCTACAGACACACCTTGACAGAGGCCGCACTAAATTTCAGAAGTTTTCAGACTCTTTGGCAAACAATGCAGTCTCCTTCTATGAGCCGATAAAGAAGAACAGAACTGACTTCTTCAGGCAAGAAGCTGCTCCTGTAGAACAGTCAAAGCAGAAACTTCTGAAGGAGGATTGCCAGCTTTTCTCAAAGCTATTTATATCCTGTCAGAGCCGTGAATGTGATCTGCAGGAATTCTTCCAGCACGAGAATCAAACATTCCCAGCTTCCCTTAGTGAGGGTGGTAGGCTGTACACATGTCAGAAGTCTCAGCTGACCTCGGTCCTGGAGAGTCATGTTACACTAGAAGACAAAGAACCAAAGACTGATGTCCTCATTGTAGATGGATCAGCTTTGGTCCATGCCTTGCCACCAAAGAAAGGAAAGACCTTTGAGGGCTATGCACTTTGCGAATTGCCTGTGATACAATCCTATAGCAGCAAGTACACATCATCACATCTTGTATTTGATGTATACAATACATCCAGCCTCAAAGCTGAGACCAGGCTCCAACGTGGTCAAGGAGGAAGGCGCAAGGTGACAGACAAGAACACAATTCCATCCAACTGGCGCAATTTCCTAAGACACGATGCCAACAAGACAGAGTTGTTCCAGTTCCTGGCAGACAAAGTTGCCCAGATGTCTGCCACAAATGTTGTCATTGCCACGAAAGGGTCTGCTGTCCTCAGCACTCATGAGGCTAGTCTTCAGGGACTGGAAAAGTGCTCTCATGAGCAAGCTGACACCCGCATCTTTCTCCATGCCAAATATGCCACAGAACATGGAGCCAAGACCATCACGGTTAAAGCAAATGACACAGATGTTCTTGTCGTTGCAGTCAGTGCTTTCTCCACTCTCCACAATCTAGGGCTAGAGAAGCTATGGGTGGCATTTGGCCAAGGCCAGAGCCTGCGCTGGATTGCTGTGCATGACCTGTGCAACTCTCTGGGCCAGGAGAAGGTGAATGGCATGCTCTTCTTCCATGCGTTCACAGGCTGTGATACAGTGTCAGCCTTCCGGAGCAAGGGCAAGAAGACCGCCTGGCAGACATGGAACATCTTTCCAGAGGCCTCCACTGTGTTCTCCAAACTGAGTCACTACCCTCTCAGAGTGGAAGAGAGTGACCTGAAGGTCCTGGAGAGGTTTGTCATACTTATGTATGAAAGATCCAGCACTGCTGGCACTGTGGATGAGGCTAGACTTGATATGTTTGCCAGAAAACAAAGGGCATATGAGGCCATTCCACCAACCAGGGAGCTCTCCTCCAACACACCAAGCGTGCTGCGTACCAGGCTGGTTGTGTGGGGCAGGCCACCAGTGTCAGCCACAGCCAGAGAACCCTGCTGAGTGGGGATGGCAAAAGTCTGGTGAAGCATGGCAAGTCCTCTGGACAACCAACTCGCCCTTAGCCAAGAGTTGCCAACAGCTTACCAAATGTGGATGCAAAGCAGGCTGTCGGGAAAGGTGCAAGTGCTACAAGCTGGGTCTTCCTGCACAGCTCTGTGCACTTGCAAATGTGAAGTCTAGATAAATATTGCCCCTCTTCAGTAGATAATCTAGCTTGAGCATCCAACGTGTCATGCTATGCCTACCTTCTTATCCTCGAATTTTTCAAAGGTGTAGGTTGAGAGACCTATACATAGATTGGTTGCGTTTAGTCCATATTTCTCTTCTTTTCTTTTTATGGTTACAGTCTTAGACACAATGTTGTATGTGACCATACCATTACTATTTCAGTTGAAAATAGCATATTAGTTAAACTGTCTGATCACATGAATATACCATTAAATAAAAACAGTTGGTCTCTATGTCTGCTAGCGCTGTGGATAGAAAAAAAACTTTTATGGCAACCATTTTGTACGCCATCTTGGTTAGAATTCATTTAGTAAGGGTTTTCAATAAAATGTGTGGTATGGAACATTTTATAACCTAAAAGTCGAGGTTTAAAAAAAAAAAACTGGCATATTCCATCCAATAGATGCTCCCAAACCAGTGAATCTCAACATAGATGGCGGCCATTTTGAAAAATAGCCGCCATCTTGGATTTTCAGGTGGCCAGCGCCCTTTTCTAAGAGAGCGTAGTCTTAGGAATGTTTGTGCCAAATTTCATGCTTGTTTCACTATCTGAACGATTTTTACAGCAATCTGCTGCACTATAATGCCTGCAGTGCACCACGTGAGGTGCACTGGTGGACCGACCTCCTTGTGGGGATCTCTTCCTTTGTGGAAAAGAGTAGACTGTTAGAGTTATCCCCCACACGTAGGAAAAGTGTTGATTTTCACCCTATCGCTTGGGAAGAATTTTATATATATATATATATATATATATATATATATATATATATATATATATATATATATATATATATATATATATATGTATGTATATATATATATATATATATATATATATATATATATATATGTATGTATATCCTCTGGCGGGATTTTAGTTGTTTCACCCCTGTTCTCGGGTGAGATTGTGTATGTTACTCCCCATCCTCGGCAGGGAACTTTTTTCGATTTTCCCTACGTAAGGGAGCGAGAGTACTGGAGTTTTCCCTTCCACGTGCGGAATTCGGCGCCGATTCCGTAGTTCTCTCTACCACGTGAACGAAAATCAGCTGTTGTTGGAAGGTTCTTTGTTAATCAGGAAAGAACGCATCTTCCGTTCTGGAGTCACGGAAAGTAACGAGAGTTAATATTAATTAATTTTGATTATTTTTGAATCAAACGAAGACCTGTTGCATCTGAATTCTCTAACGAGATTTTGTATTGATATGTAGTCTTCATTGTTATGAATTCTCTAACGAGATTTTGTATTGATATGTAGTCTTCATTGTTACCCGAGTGAAATGTTAAAGTACATCGTCACAACACTTTGCATAATTAATTAGCTAAAATAAACTTTTTACCTAACGTTGTTTTGCTTACATTTGAACATTATACTAAACATATAAGCTTCTTGGCGTGGGTTTGTAATGTTGCTTTGTCACATTAAAAATCAACAAACAAGTAACCAGTAAGAATATTAAGATATAATATCAAGTTAGTAAACCACTCCTTGTTAGGCTGTGACGTAACATGTTGAGGTTAAGGGGTTCATGAGTCATGATTGGGTATGTGATATCAACTCTTATTCATGTCACGCATATGAATGGCGTCGATACAGCTCATCCAACCAATTCATTCTCATTTTTCACTGTTGTGGGTTTCAAAACTCTTATTAAGATTGACACAATTTTCGTTTTTGACTTGCTTTTAAACCTCTTTACGATTGGCAGAATGTTCCAGATATATTGTTTGGGGCATTTTGATACTTATTTTCACAGTGCGTTGGGGTATTTAGATACTTATTTTCACATTACATTTGGGCATTTGATACATATTTTCACAGTGCATTAGGGAATTTTGATACTTATTTTAACAGTGCATTGCGGCATTTTGATACTTATTTTTGTGCGTTGGGGTATTTAGATACTTATTTTCACATTACATTTGGGCATTTGATACATATTTTCACAGTGCATTAGGGAATTTTGATACTTATTTTAACAGTGCATTGCGGCATTTTGATACTTATTTTCACAGTGCATTGGGGCATTCTGTTACTTATTTTCACATTGCATTGGGGCATTTTCATACTGATTTTTACATTACATTGTGGCATTTTGATACTTATTTTCACAGTGCATTGGTGCATTTTGATACTTATTTTCAGTGCTTTGCGCCATTTTGATACTTACTTTTACAGTGCATTGGCGCATTTTGATACTTATTTTCACAGTGCATTGAGGCATTTTGATACTTGTTTTCACAATGCAATGGGGCATTTTGATACATATTTTCACAGTGCGTCGGGGCATTTTGATTCTTATTTTCACAGTGCATCGGGGCATTTTGATACTTATTTTCACAGTGTATCGGGGCATTTTGATACTTATTTTCACAGTGCATTGGCGCATTTTGATACTTGTTTTCACAGTGAATTGAAGCATTTTGATACTTATTTTCACGGTGCAAATGTGCAGTATTCTAATCTATGTAGTATGTATTTTCAGTTAAGTTTTCGCTCATATATTTTCACAGTGCATTGGCGCATTTTGATACTTATTTTCACAGTGCACTGAAGCATTTTGATACTTGTTTTCACAGTGCATTGAAGCATTTTGATACTTATTTTCACGGTGCAAATGTGCAGTATTCTAATCTATGTAGTATGTATTTTCAGTTAAGTTTTCGCTCATATATATTTAAAGAGCTTAACATGAAATAAGAGGATCAATAATTCATTTAAAATTTCAGTTTTCAAATGTGGAGCGGACAGGGTATGACTTATAGATATGAAATAATGATTAAAAGATGAATAGATCTTCGTTACCTTCGTTATCGAGCCAAAAGGTCTCATACTTAATTTCTTCATAGGGGAAATTGATAGATATACCTCATTTACATAGAGGTTATGCTCTAGTGATCACATCTGCAATACTAATGTATCTAATAATCTTTTGGCTTTTCCTAGAAAAATTAGAGTTCTATTAATCTTTTGAGTTACGCGAATAGTTTTCTTCAAATCTAAAGTCTAAGCGAATCATTTTCACTGATTGCTACATCATAAAGCGATTAAAACGGGGCCAACAGTTTGACATATTGTGGTTAAAATGAAATATTTTTAATCAGATTAAGTATGCAAGCCACGTAAGTGTGTCGAAAGTATTAAGGTCACTCTCGTATCCTTACTTTAGAATTGAGTGAAACTAAATTATATATCCAATGAAAGCTAATTCCTGAAAGTATATTATATTAACCTCTTTGTTAATGTGAGTGTTTTCAAACAGCTAACACATTTTATCCCAGTAAAATGCGCATGTAATTTGCTTTAAAACCTTTTCAGCTTCTTCAGGCTACTTTTGATAGTGGTCTGTACTAAGTTCAAGGGAGTGTAATGATAAACAAAATTCTTTAGTATATCTTGGAGAGCGTTGTGGAAATCATTTCGTTGAACTGTAATTTGTGGATCTTTTACTCCTCTCTGCATTTTCATCACTTAAGATGTGTAGAGTAGCAGTTATAATTGTATATTCTGCCTGTATTTTGCTGCACTTAAAATTAACTTGTGTGTCTCTTAGAGCGACAAACAGTGTTTCGAACGGTCAGATTATATTTTCGAACGATGAAGTGAGTTTTAAAATATTTCTTACACCAGTTAGTTATAGGGAAGTAAGAACTGTTTCCCTGACCAGGTTAGCCTCCAATAAAATTAATATATATATATATATATATATATATATATATATATATATATATATATATATATATGTGTGTGTGTGTGTGTGTGTGTGTGTGTGTGTGTGTGTGTGTGTGTGTGTACACACACACACGAAAGCAGTGTTCTTCCGCCAGGGGTAGGTAATTCTTTATGAAGTAAATGAGAGGAAATTTTTTGTAACCTTGTGAATATGTAGGGGCGGCAGCTGCCTGGTATGCCAAGAGGCTTTGTGGTGGGAAAGGTTGGCATTAATTTCTCATGTGACTTGGAGTGTCTGAGGAAGGTAGCCAAGAAGCGCGAAAAGGCTTCATTAATTAATTTTATTGCTGGCATTTTTCTCCCGCTCACGTCAGGAGGTTTCGAGATTTTAACAGTAAGATTGGTAATGCTTCCTGCTGTGTTGATACTGTGTGTGTGTGTGTGTGTGTGTGTGTTACTAAGGGCCACAATTACCCTGACAAATACCATCGAGGAAGTAACTTCATGTTATGTAAACAAATATCTTTTGTTTTTTTTTTGGTTGTCCATTTAAAGGAAGTAAGGAAGTACTAAATTGCTCTCTCTCTCTCTCTCTCTCTCTCTCTCTCTCTCTCTCTCTCTCTCTCTCTCTCTCTCTCTATATATATATATATATATATATATATATATATATATATATATATATATATATATATATATATATATATATATATATACTAGGTAAGGGTAAGTCAAAAAGTTCCAGGAAAAATTGTTGAATGATGTATTTACACAGGAATGAAAAACAACCCAAATACTTGGTAAACAATTATCTGTGATGTAGTGATCCATATAGACTTGTTACCTCAGTCATCCTCTTGCTACCGTGGTGTTAACATCTGCTTCAGAAAAGTAACTTCTTGAACCCATGGAAAATAAAAATTTTGAGATGAGAGCTAACATCAAGTTCCTGACCAAGCTTGATTGGAAACCAGGAAAATTATTGAAGCTTTTGCAACAAGATTATGGAGATTCTTCTCCATCTAAATCAGTTGTTTATGATTGGATAAAGCGATTTAAGGATGGTCGGGAGGACCTCAAAGACAACCCAAGAGAGGGAAGACCATCGACTGCAAAAAATGAAAGAATTGTGGCTTTGGTGCAGAATCTAGTGGATGAAGATCGTCGGATTACTATCGATATGATAGCTAATGAAACTGGGATCTCATGGTTCCGCATTTTCAATTTTAAATGAAAATCTTGGTTTGAATAAACTTTCAGCACGTTGGGTCCCAAAAAGCGTTGCGCGAAGACCAACTGCATCAAAGAGCTGAACTTTCCTTGCAGTTTTAACGAAGATTGAATCAAATGAATCCGAGTTTTTTGACCGGATTGTTACTGGAGATGAAACTTGGATCCATCAATATGACCCAGAAAGTAAAATTCAATCAAAGCAATGGTTACCAAGAGGTTCAGCTGCACCAGTGAAGTTCAAAGTGGCGAGATCTGCCCAGAAGGTTATGGCAACAGTGTTTTGGGACTCCAAAGGAGTGATTTTGATTGATTTCCTTGAAGGACAAAAAACAATCACCGGGAACTACTACAAAGGTGTTTTGCAAAAACTGAAGACTGCATTGGCTAAAAACGTCGAGGAAAGTTGCACCGCAGAATTTTGTTCCATCATGATAACGCTCCAGCACATTCATCAAGGGTTGCAAGAGAAGTCCTACGGAAATTTAGGTGGGAAACTCTTCCACATCCTCCTTATAGTCCTGATCTTGCTCCTTCAGATTTTTCTTGTTCCCAAAACTCAAGGAACACTTAAGAGGAGTCCGGTTTGAATCTTTGGATGCTGCTAAACATGCAGTTTCAACATGGTTTAATAGAAAGGCCCCAAATTTCTACAAAGAAGGGTTGCAGAGGTGGAAACAGCGCCTTGAAAAGTGTATAGAGTTAGATGGTAGATATGTAGAAAAATGATGTTTGAATTTCCTTAAATAAAGAGTATATTGAATTTTTCCTGAACTTTTGACTTACCCTCGTATATATATATATATATATATATATATATATATATATATATATATATATATATTTTATATGTGTGTGTATTTATGCATGTATGTATTGTGTGTGGGTGTTTATGTACATGCTAAGAGGAAATGCCCATTCAAACAAAACAGTAGGGAGAATGAAAGGGCATCATAGTTTGGGTGGTATCTCTACCCTTATGGACAATGATAATGTTTCTATCACACACAACTATTTATACTGGGTGTTTCTAAGTGACAGGCAGTTAAGGGTTTTATAGCCTTTAGGTTCAGGGTAAGCTCAGAGGATGAGGGGTGGTCATCTGTATAGTAGGATCCCAGTATATATATATATATATATATATATATATATATATATATATATATATATATATATATATATATATATACATATATACATATATATATATATATATATATATATATATATATATATATATATATATATATATATATATATATATATATATATATATATATATATATATATATATATATATATATATTTATATATATATATATGTATATATACAGTATATATTTATGTGTGTGTATATATATGTGTATATATATATATATATATATATATATATATATATATATATATATATATATATATACTGTATATATAAATTTCTGACTCACAGCAGGATCGAACCCAGGTCTTTCAATTGCAAGACCAAAGCGCTGCCAACCAGGCCACATAAGTCTTAACAGAAGCTGTTATGACTTATGTGGAATTACCTGGGCAGGCTAACTGCTTGCATACCAGCGTGTTTTCACCAACTTCCCGACTCAGCAATGACCCAGTTTACAGCCTGCCCAGGTAATTCCTTGGGTACATTTGTACTCAGGTTCCAACTTCTTTTGTGACTTGTGTAGCCTGGTTGGCAGTGCTCTGGTCTTTCATTTGAAAGACCTGGTTTGATCCTTGTGTGAGTCAGAAAATTTATTTCTGTTCCACACATAATTGTGTGTTGATGTTTCTATATATATATATATATATATATATATATATATATATATAATATATACTGTATATATATATATATATATATATATATATATATATATATATATTATATATTTATATATATATATATATATATATATATATATATATATATATATATATATATATATATATATATATATATATATATATATATATATATATATATATATATATATATATATATATATTAGTCAGTCTCATCTACAGTAGTTTCCATGTCTTATATGACAGATTCATATTGTCGGTTTGCTTATAGCTTCTTTGGTTATCTGACTTAAGAAACAGCATATAATATAACATAATTTACAACACATCTCAGTTTTTACTATGGTTTTATGCATATGATTAAAAATGGCAGACTTTTAATAATATCGTACATGTCGTCGATGTTCGATATATCTGTGGGAAAGTTTTTTCTTTTTAATTCAGACCCAGATAAACCCATTCTTTACGGCCATGAGTCACGGTATGACAGTGAGAATATATCAGAGATTTATTCGGTATAGACATTATATCATCACGTCACCGACACATCACGTCACGTCACCGTCCCATCAACCGTGCCTTGTATTCACACTATCCATCACAATCCCTTTCAGTCAGTTCGTGCCCGACCTCAGCGACTCACAGATTCAGCGGTATGAAATTTGCGCAAGCACCGTCACGTCACGTCACGTCAAAATATTCTTTCCAAGAAAACGTTTCGTGATGTGACGGTGGATGCCGTGTGCTTGATGGTGACGTGACGTGATGGTATGAACAAGTACATCTGATTACACGTAAGAAGTTCTCACGTACTTTGACGTAACGTGATGTGTCGGTGACGTGATGTTATAATGTGAATCGGCCTTAAGACGTTTCCGAAGGTCAGGTGTACTAAGCCAAAGTCAGTGGAGTGTGCGACAACCAGAATCAACGAAAGTGTACATTTACTACTAAGTAGTGTCCGGGGGTTAGTGCCGTCAGCACACCTCATGCGGGGCACTGTAGGCATTACCTAAGGTTCTTTGCAGCGTCCCTTCGGCCTCTAGTTGCAACCCCTTGCATTTCTTTCACTGTACTTCCGTTCATATTCTCTTTCCTCCATCTTACTTTCCACCCTCTCCTAACAATTGTTTCACAGTGCAACTGTGAGGTTTTCCCCTGTTCCAAACCTTTTTACTGTCAATCTCCGTTTCAGCGCTGTACTTTGGATCTTATAACGTCTGAAACGTTCACAAAACTAGTCATTATGTATCGTACACGTACAAAATTCTCAGAACTAAATTATATCAGAAATGCAAAACATAAGTTATCGTTATGGCATCAGAATCTCTTCTTAGAGGGCTCCAGTTTTATTAACGGGATTTGCTTTCACATGACGTAAATCAACAGCTACTATATTCATTGAGATATTGCTTTGATTTTAAATTGATTCTGGTCCTGGCAGATAATAAGGTAAAGTCTGTTGCGAAAGAGAAACTATTTCCATAAATTCTCTCAGCAGATTTAATGTCTCGAGCTACATTGCTGTGAAAACGACTTCGTGGAGTCTCTCTCCAGAAAATTAGAATCTCTGGCCGAGGCCTGAAATGGTATCTATTTAGGTTGAAACTGAGCATGTTGTATTAAAAAAAATAGTAAGGTTCAGAGAACATTTTATCATCAAGCCATGTCTGCACTAAAACCAATTTAACGTAACTTTCATTTACGTTATGATGTATTTCTTAAAAGCTTTCATTGCAGAATTGACATTTTTGTAGCCCTCATTTTATCATGGTTAGGGAATTTCTGTACTGTCGAGGAACCTCAAAATATGTCGTCACGGTTATTAACTGTCATGGTGTTAGTATTACTTTTACATTGTTAATTATAAGCAATCACTCGTGCTGTGTTTATTGTATGTGGGTAACATTTTCATGTATCATTGGTTTTTGCACTTGAAGGGCCCTGTTCATATGTTGATCAGAATTCGTAACACTGCACTATTGCTTGTATATCTTTTACAGTATTTTATTTGGTTGTTTAATGGAAGACTGAAAATTCAGGTGAAATAATAAACTTGAATATTTAGCACGATTCTTATTTTAATTGCTTGAAGGTTTTATTGAATACTTTGGGTAGCACGCTTGAATTGGTATTTCAGCTCTCGAGAGAGCTAATATTATTCATGCAGTTATTATTTATTTTGCACTGTACATTTATTTTTATTTTTATCGTGTATTTAATTATAAGTGTTTCTTGTGGGGATTCTTGTGCACAGGAGTAGATATTATACACTATATGATGGATCTTAATAACTTTTGGGGTTAGCATATAAAGCGTCATATATATATATATATATATATATATATATATATATATATATATATATATATATATATATATATATATATATATATATATATATATATATATTGTCACGATGCGTATCAAGTACCTGGTTACTACACAACTAATCTCAAGATTCAAAAATATACCTCACTTCAGCCAGATACCTGAACTCTCATAACATTAATTATTACGACTGAGTACTGTACAGGTAACAGTGAACCCTTAAGAAAAAACTTATTTATCAATCACTTGAAAAATCATACTAAGTTCATCAGAATATGTGTGAGGTATCAAAAATTAAACTAGAAATCTTCTAGAGTAAAAGGGCATCACTCCATCAAAAAACTCTGTTTCCTGGTCTTAATTCACTTTAGCAAAACTAAAAGAACAAAACATGTTTATCACTTTGCCATATGCACACACAATCAATCCTATTCACTGGTGATCAATAAATGAAACACTGCTTTTCTAAAAATGTGAAATACAAAAATTTATTTTCATATTCAAAGTTTATAACTAGAATTCACAATTAATTAGAATTCACAATCTGAAAAATTTATTATTACTTGAAAATAACACAACACTTAATTAATTCTTGAATTAAATTATGAAACAAAACTAATTCACAAAAACTTTATCAGGAATTTAAATTAATCAAGCAAAATTTAAACTATCAAGAATTACTCAAGATTTAAAAAGAAAAACTCTTAATAAATGAAATCAAGTATGCAATGTTAAATTATACCAAGAAATATTTAAAATGCTATGTAAATAAATGTTACATCACAAACATAAAACATGTGAAAATATAAAGATATTGTAAATAGAAAAACACACAAAAATACACATAAGATTTATCAATAATGATTTCACTTGGCAAAAATTTCCTAACTTATTATACCATGGTATTAATAAGTAAAATTCACGTTACCTTACACAACTTGTGAAAACCTCTGTAAATCACTTGCTGCAGCTGCGTTACCACAAAAACACACTTTTTTACCAGGCGCCGTTACAAACTAAATAACTTTGCTAAATTCAGATCTCAAAAGTTAATGTTAATATGTGACCACAAAACACTACGTTAATCTCTTTCTAAGAACGAGAGAGAGAGAGAGAGGGAACCAACTCGACTGGTCTCAGAAATCAGAATGAAACAAATTTTAGAATTCCAGTAACATGTGAAACAATTACATGATGTCATTAAAGTATTTTGGGTACGAGATACAAAAAGTTCTAGAAGCAGGAGGTGACGTCATTAAAGCGTTTTGGGTGCGAGATACAATGGAGAAGCTTCTAGAAGGAAAATGACGTCATCCCAGCAAAACGTTTTGAACGCATCTTACAAAACATGATGTAATTGATCAGGACACATATTCTTTCTCTCAAAGTGGCGTATGTGACTCGACCAACACATGTAACAACATGAAATCACTCGTCTTGAGCCCGTATGGGACGAATCGGTATTTGTTTTCAAAACCTGTCATCACTAACCCAAAACAAAGCGCTCGCTCTTATCTCAACTGATGACAATTGAAATGAAACAAGCCCTGGTGGACACACACACGTGTTCACATACTACGCTTTTATCAAGAAAGATATTCGTTCCAAATTACGTTAACTATTAAAATTGTATTAACAATTCTAAATTACGCTATCAAGTTACTTAATCATTAGTTCTTTTGAGATCTGATGCCAAACTAAATATGACACTTCAACAACCATTATCATTAAACATAACACATGAAAAAAGTAAATATGTCAAAATTATAGGAAGATATACGTATTACAAGGCAACATCATGAAATTCCTCCCCCCAGAAGATTACTTATCCCGGGTTTGAATCCAACGATTCACAACGGGATAAATAATCTGCTATGACATTATCTTTTCCTGAAATATGTTTAACACTTACATTATACGGTTGCAGGCATAAAGACCACCTGGTCAGTCTCATATTATTATTTTTCATCTTATTAATGAATGAGATTGGGTTGTGATCCGACAACACTAAAATTTCTTCATTCCTAGGTCGGTTCACATACACTTCAAACTTTTTCAATGCTGTGATTAATGCTAATGTTTCTTTTTCAATTGTTGAGTAAGTTTTCTGGTGCTTTTTCAACTTTGAAGACATGAAACATACTGGATGGAAGATTCTGTTGTCATCTTCTTGAAGTAGAACAGCTCCAATTCCACAGTCGGATGCATCAACTTGTATCATGAACTTTTTACTGAAGTCTGGAGCTTGAAGCACTGGTCTTGAAGTTAATATGGCTTTAACCTTCTCAAATGATTCTTGACATTCTGGAGTCCAAATAAACTTTCTTTTAGGACTGGTTAAGTCAGTTAAGGGAGCTACTACGGCTGAGAAATTTGGACAGAATCGGCGATAAAATCCAGCCATGCCCAAAAATCTTTGTAGCTGTTTCCTTGTAGCAGGAGGGGTAGCCTTACGGATACCTTCTACATTAGCGTCAACAGGAGCGAGAAGGCCTTTTCCAACTTCAAATCCTAGATACTGTACAGTTGCCTTTCCAAACTCACTTTTTGTAAGTTGATTGTTAGTCCTGCTTCTCGAAGTTTCTTGAACACTTTCCTTAATATCTTCAGATGTTCTTCCCATGTATTAGAATAAATCACAATGTCATCAAGGTATACACCTACTCCTTCTATTGATCCTAGTAGTTGATCCATCACTCGCTGGAATGTTGCAGGTGCATTCATCAGACCAAATGGCAAAACAGTGTATTGATACAGTCCAAAAGGAGTAATGAAAGCTGACAGCAACTTAGCATTCTCATCTAAGGGAATTTGATAATATCCTTTCAACAAGTCTATATTGGAAACAAATTGGCTTGCCCAATGTTATCAAGTAATTGATCAATAAGAGGCAAGGGATAATTGTCAGCCACACTGATGGAATTCAGTTTCCTATGATCGGTACACATCCTAAATGAGCCATCTGGTTTCTTCACTAACACACAAGGAGAACTATAATGACTTGAACTGGGTTCTGCTAATCCATGCTGCAATAAATACTCAACTTCTTTCTTCAAAACATCTCGATGAAAAGGTGATAAGCGATAAGCTCTCATTTTAAAAGGTTTCCCATCTTCTCTGATCTTTATCTCATGCTTTGTCAGATTGGTATGCCTAGGTACATCTGCAAAAATTTCAGGGAAACTTTGAATCACCTCACTTAATTCACTACTTTGCTCAACACTCAGATGTTTTAGTTTATCTTCCAAATTTTCTAATATTGAAGAATTGTTCATCTTGTTTTCAGCTCCCAATTCGTAGCCGTCATCGTCCTCTGTAGATGAAGTTGTTGTAGTCTCTGAAAAGTAAGGTTTCAAAAGATTCACATGTATCTTCCTCTGTCGTTTCCTTCTTCCTGGTGTTTCAATCACATAAGTTTGATCACTTAACTTCTCTATTATCCTATAAGGACCTGGAAACTTATTGGTAAGGGGAAATCTTTTCACTGGTAAGAACACTAGAACTTGCTGTCCAATTATTAAAATTTCTTAGCTTAGTCTTAGCATCATATTTTCTTTTCATTTTCTCTTGACTTATTTTCAAATTTTCTAAAGAGAATTTTCTAATTTCTCTTAGTCTTTTCCTCAAGTTCTTCACATATTCTCCTTGGATTTCCTCTTGATTTTCTTCCCAATTCTCTGCAAGAATCTTCAATGGACCTCTAATGTCTCGACCAAAAATCATTTCATTTGGTGAACATCCCATGCTTTCTTGATAAGCATTCCTAACTTCAAATAACATTAAAGGTAAACCAGCATCCCATTCTCTTCCTGGTTCATTACAATACTTAGTTAACATACTTTTCAATGTCTGGTGGAACCTTTCCAAGACTCCTTGAGTCTCTGGATGATAAGCAGTTGATAACTGTTGTTTTACTCCTAACAAGTTCATCACATCCTGGAATAATTTTGAAGTAAAGTTCGTTCTTCTATCACTTTGCACAATTTCTGGTATTCCAAACTTGGAGAAAAACTCCACCAACTTCTCAGCAATTACCTTTGCACTTATACTTCTTACAGGAATCGCCTCAGGATACCTAGTCACTGGACACATTAATGTTAATAGATATTCATTTCCTTTCTTTGTTTTCGGAAGTGGCCCAACCATATCTATAATTACCTTGCTAAAGGGTTCTCCTCTAACTTCTATGGGATGTAGGGGTGCTTTCTGAATGGTTTCATTCTGGTTTTCCAGCTATCTGGCATGTGTGACACACTCTGCAAAATCTGCTAACATCCTTGTGAAGTCCAGGCCAGAAAAAATACTTCATAATCTTCTCAACAGTCTTCCTGATTCCCATATGTCCAGACTCATGCGGTACTGCTACAACTTGTTTCCTCAATGGATATGGAATCAAAATTTGATGATATTCGCCCCATTCAGCATTTCCTGGTATATCTGCAGGTCGATGCTTCCTCATTAGCAATCCTTCCTTTAGATAATAACAGGTGGAGGTTTGTTGCATCTCTTCTTGATCAACAACTCTGAAGAACAAATCAGCCAACGTTGTATCCCTCTTCTGCAGTTTCATTAGCTTTTCTCTAGTCACGTGACCAACTTCAAGGGCTGAACTCTCCATATCTGCTAACTCTGCTTTTGTAGTTTCACTACTATCTTCAGGAACACTTTGACTACTCGGAGTCTCTTCAATAACAACAGGATCCTCTTCTTGGGAAATCTCTTCATTACTAATACTAGGGGAAACTTCACTTTCCTGGAACAGCTCTTCTAAACTTAAAGATCCTTCACTTGATTCTTCTTCTGGTGCAGGTAAATCCTCAGTATCTTCACTTGCAGACATAGTTCTCTTCATACTCCTGGTAGTTACACAACTTGGAAACAGGTGGGGGTTTTTCTTCTCTAGATCTACTGTAGGACTAACCCTTAACGGTTTGTCTGTCACTATAGGACAAGGAACAAATGGTACACCACCGACTTCATTACCCAGTAAAACATGTACACCTTCAACAGCTAGTGAGTCTTTTACAGCAAAATCAACATTTCCTGTCACCAATTCACAGGACAAATGCAAGCGGCATATAGGAGTTACCTCTTCTCCTCCTGTACCCTTCAAAATAACTGAATCTCCGGTGAGATTCTTCTCCAACTGTGGGTGAGCACCACGAACTACCACACTATGGTTACTCTCCATATCACGTAATACGTTGACTGGTAACTGCACACTTCCTCCCTGAGTTGTCAGCGTACCTTCATAGATATATGGCTTAAAAGCCTCCAAACTGCTCAGCCACTCACTGCTTGAAGTTACATTTCCACTGGTTGCTAAACACTCTGCTTGTTTAGTCTCAGTCGTTCCCACACTGCTCTTCGTAGTTTGCTTCACCTGGTTACCTTTAACCACTTGACCAACTGGTTTGGTCTGCTGTTGTGTCTGATAACAATCTCGACTGTAGTGTCCTACTCTTCCACACTTGTAGCAGACAACATTATTCTTCTGTATCTGTCTTGAGAACAGACTGGATGATGAGGATTTAACATTTAATTGCTGAGGGGAGTTACCTGGCTTTGTATTGGCATAGCCACTAGAAGGATTTCCAGTTGTAATGTTCCTGAAATTTGGATGAGACCTGAAACCTGTGCGTTGTTGGTTCTGGTACTTGACATTATAATTTCTTTTGCTAGAAATTATATTAAAATCTTCGCTCAATGTAGCAGCTTTGTCAAGTTTCTTAACCTCTCTCTCTCTTAAATAGGCTCTTACGTGTTCAGGAATTCCTCTAAGATATTGTTCTAGGACTACTAACTCTTCAAGTTCGTCCATAGATTTAACTTTAGCAGCCTCCAACCATCGTTTAAAAGATCTTCTTACTTTGTAAGCATAATCCAAGAAAGTTATCTTGTCATCCTTTCTCAAAGATCTGAATCTTTCATTATAATATTCAGGGGTCATCTGGTAAACTTGTAGCACATTGTGTTTGAGTACCTTGTACTCTTTACACTGATCAGCTGATAAGGCTAAATAGGCACTTCTTCCTTTACCAATGAGAACACTCTGTAACAAGACCGACCATTTATCCTCTGGCCATCCCATACCTGAAGCCACTTTTTCAAAGTGATCAAAAAACTCATCTGGGGCTTCTTCTGTAAATTTTGGAATTAATTTCTGCACTCTTACTACATCAAATACAGGGTCTGAATTACCTTGAGTAGGGTTAGATGGTGTTACAGGTAATGTGGATTGAGCTTTTATTAACTCCATGTCCCTTTCATTTCTTGCTCTTTCTCTTTCTTCTTCTGCTGCTTTTTCTTCTTCTCTTTCCTTTCTTTCTCTTTTCTCTCTATCTCCTCTTTCTCTTTCTGCCTGTATCTTCAGCTTAATCAAATTTTCTTCTGCTTCTATACATCTAATCTCTGCTTCTGCATCACTTTTCTCTTTCTTTTGTTCATGTTTATCTGTAAATTCTGCCTCAGCTGCATTCAACAATTCTTGCGCCTCTCCTAACTCTTCATCTACTTTCCAGAGTCCATCAATGCTTGGATTGCAATGTATTTGATTTGTGCCTTAATCATACCACTAGACACATTACCCCCACATGCCACTGCTAAAGCAATCCACTGTGCCTTAGTCAGGTTGGATTCAGATAACTCTTGGATGGAAGGAGTTGCTAAAAACCTCTGAACATTGAACAGAGCCATTTTCTCTAAGTTACTCAACTAAATAATTCACAATACAAAGCAAAAAACAACTATGTGGTCACTCCTATCAAAATACATCCCTAACACCACCAGTATAAACCATAAACCAGAGTGATATTTTGTTTTGTTCCAAGGGTCTCTGGGCACCAAACAATATAATGTCACGATGCGTATCAAGTACCTGGTTACTACACAACTAATCTCAAGATTTAAAAATATACCTCACTTCAGCCAGATACCTGAACTCTCATAACATTAATTATTACGACTGAGTACTGTAAAGGTAACAGTGATCCCTTAAGAAAAAACTTATTTATCAATCACTTGAAAAATCATACTAAGTTCATCAGAATATGTGTGAGGTATCAAAAATTAAACTAGAAATCTTCTAGAGTAAAAGGGCATCACTCCATCAAAAAACTCTAACTGTTTCCTGGTCTTAATTCACTTTAGCAAAACTAAAAGAACAAAACATGTTTATCACTTTGCCTTATGCACACACAATCAATCCTATTCACTGGTGATCAATAAATGAAACACTGCTTTTCTAAAAATGTGAAATACAAAAATTTATTTTCATATTCAAAGTTTATAACTAGAATTCACAATTAATTAGAATTCAGTCTGAAAAATTTATTATTACTTGAAAATAACACAACACTTAATTAATTCTTGAATTAAATTATGAAACAAAACTAATTCACAAAAACTTTATCAGGAATTTAAATTAATCAAGCAAAATTTAAACTATCAAGAATTACTCAGGATTTAAAAAGAAAAACTCTTAATAAATGAAATCAAGTATGCAATGTTAAATTATACCAAGAAATATTTAAAATGCTATGTAAATAAATGTTACATCACAAACATAAAACATGTGAAAATATAAAGAGATTGTAAATAGAAAAACACACAAAAATACACATAAGATTTATCAATAATGATTTCACTTGGTAAAAATTTCCTAACTTATTATACCATGGTATTAATAAGTAAAATTCACGTTACCTTACACAACTTGTGAAAACCTCTGTAAATCACTTGCTGCAGCTGCGTTACCACAAAAACACACTTTTTTACCAGGCGCCGTTACAAACTAAATAACTTTGCTAAATTCAGATCTCAAAAGTTAATGTTAATATGTGACCACAAAACACTACGTTAATCTCTTTCTAAAAACGAGAGAGAGAGAGAGGGAACCAACTCGACTGGTCTCAGAAATCAGAATGAAACAAATTTTAGAATTCCAGTAACATGTGAAACAATTACATGATGTCATTAAAGCATTTTGGGTACGAGATACAAAAGTTCTAGAAGCAGGGAGGTGACGTCACTAAAGCGTTTTGGGTGCGAGATACAATGGAGAAGCTTCTAGAAGGAAAATGACGTCATCCCAGCACAATGTTTTGAACGCATCTTACAAAACATGACGTAATTGATCAGGACACGTATTCTTTCTCTCAAAGTGGCGTACGTGACTCGACTAAGGCATGTGACAACATGAAATCACTCGTCTTGAGCCCGTACGGGACGAATTGGTATTTGTTTTCAAAACCTGTCACCACTAACCCAAAACAAAGCGCTCGCTCTTATCTCAACTGATGACAATTGAAATGAAACAAGCCCTGGTGGACACACACGTGTTCACATACTACGCTTTTATCAAGAAAGATATTCGTTCCAAATTACGTTACTATTAAAATTGTATTAACAATTCTAAATTACGCTATCAAGTTACTTAATCATTAGTTCTTTTGAGATCTGATGCCAAACTAAATATGACACTTCAACAACCATTATCATTAAACATAACACATGAAAAAAGTAAATTTGTCAAAATTATAGGAGGATATACGTATTATAAGGCAACACCATGAAAATATATACATATATATATATATATATATATATATATATATATATATATATATATATATATATATATATATATATATATATATGTGTGTGTGTGTGTGTGTGTGTGTGTGAACGAATAATACCATAGGAGTTTATGTATGTATGCATGTATGTATGTGTGTGTATATATATATATATATATATATATATATATATATATATATATATATATATATAAACAACTAAAAAAGAATAATAGATATTTTTGTTGATATTATAAAAGAAAAGTATAGCCGAGGTGTGGCGTAAAATATGACGAGAAAAATTGTGTCTGCTTAGAAATATTATATTTCAAAGATTTTACGTTTGAATTTCTATAGCAGTATGTAACCTGAGACTAAAGGTAATACTTGTAGCGTAAGCGAAACACAAACAGAAAAAAATCATGGTATAAATTTGATTAATGTATTGAGCTGTAGTATTTTTTAATAATAATATGGTCATCACAGTTATCCTCGTATTGCTTTTTAATAATAATATGATCATCACAGTTATCCTCATTCTTCTTTCATAATTGTACTTCAGTTCTCTTTCCGTACCTGTTTGCCATAGCGGAATATGTAAAACGATATCAGTCGTCATGTTGGTGAATAGGTAAAAATAACACATGCTGACTTGATCTGATAGCTTCGCAGGTAGTTGGGTTACAAAGACGCCGTCCACCCGATGAGATACAACCACTAGAGAGGAATTGAAGCTGTTTAGGACATGGCCAGTCCAGTCTGATGTCGAATTCCTTACTGGTTACGGCTCTGTTTCATCCTCTTCATATTTACATTCTTAATCGTTTTATGATGACTAGGCCAAAAACTGTGTCCCCTTGTACCTATCAGATACTGTGGGCCAGTATCAGTCTAAGAAGAAATCTGATATCCAGTTCTGACTTCTGCTGAAAAACAAAATTATTTCAACAATGTCGACGAGTCTAGCATTCTTCTTTTCTGGTCTGATTAGGCCTAAGTTAGCTTTCACTTTTCAATCACTAATATCCAGTGATTCCACACCCTCCCCATTATATACTTGGTTCATAATTGTCATGTAGATTTCGCATCATTAAAGATGGGCAAGTATCCTCATTTCTGACTAGCATTTTTTCTAGTATGATTCCTAAAAAAGTTTCTGATTTCCTTACTCGTCCATCCAATTGGTTAATGTTTCACTGATCCTTCCTGTAGATACCATGCGCTAGTTCATCTCATCACTTAGATGGGTGACTCTTATTACTGTTAAATATTCTAAACTTCAGACAACTCTTAATCAATGTCTTTGGATTTCCAGTGTGGCGTCTGCAAGTTAAGATCTGCTGGTGATCTTTCCAATACACTGATGTTTATTCACTGTCTCTCTGGGACTTCTAAGACTTGCAGTATTTGTCATCGCTTGTCATTGTTTCTAATAACTCTAACACACGTAACAGCCTTGTACAAAAGGCTCTGGTAGCCAGACGTCATATGATTTTACATTTACGTTAATATATAAATTGTTAACGGCACTAGATCTGCAACTTCCCCCGGCCATAGTAATGTTCTTCCACATCTACTTTCACATACATCAAAGGCCTCTAAGAATTGTCCAGATATGCCAAGTTCTCTCCCAATAATTTTGCCAGTGGTTTGATGCGCGTCACTGTAGTCCTGAGTTTTTGTCTTCCGTGGTTCGAGCCCACGAGACGACGAACTTATTATCAACTAAAAAATTCCCCTTCGGCTAACATATATGAAAATATATTATTTCCGAGGTAGAGCGAATTAGATATTAGAGGAAATTTGCAGCTTAATGCTTGTATATGAATTACGGTGATGTGATAAATTTCATTCATTATATTTATATATATATATATATATATATATATATATATATATATATATATATATTTATATATATATATATATATATATATATATATATATATACTGTATATATAAATATATATATATATATATATATATATATATATATATATATATATATATATATATATATATATATATATATATATATATATATATATATATACAGTATATATATATATATATACATATTTATATATATGTATATATATATATTATATATAATATATATTATATATATACATACTGTATATACAGTATGTATATAATACGAGCTACTAACAGTTTTCAGTCGAAAATATAGTAATACTAAAGTAACGCAGCAATTAAGTAAAAGATTTTGACCTACCCAAAATATGATGAAACCTTAGCTTGGAGTAAAATTTACCTTTGTCATTAATTTATGCTGTAAACAAAACAAGCTGTTTGAACACACAATAACTGTTGAAAGGAGCACACAAAGATTGATGTGCTGACTAACAGTTAACATGGAATTGTTTTGATGAGGATTATTTCATTGATGTTCACAGCACCATTTCGATTCGATTACTGCAGAGACTTTATCTGAATGTGAGGGTAGAGATTATTAACTGGCGACTACGATTTACTGTTATTACTATTATTACTGACCCGGTGGCCAAAGGCAGACAGGACCCACTGGTATAGGTAGTATCCCAGCCAATTAATAAAGCCGTATTTGGGTAAGGGCGATTAGATTAATTCATGTAGTGATATTAAACACTCACGATTCCTGCCTTATTGAACTGATATTAGATGGCTGGATTACCTTTTGATTTAGTTGTGACGTGGTGTTTTATTCCCGGAATAGATGTTTGTTTTATATTTGTATTGCTTTGATTTTTTTAATTAGATATCTTCTGCCAAACTGTTTTACTAGTCCAGTTTGTCTTGGAGGTTTAGTAATCAAGAAGAAAATAGTGAATTCTATTGAGTGAAGTAAACTTGATCAAGAAGAAAATAGTAAATACTATTGAGTGAAGTAAAATTGATCAAGAAGAAAACAGTAAGTACTATTAAGTGAAGTAAAATTGATCAGGAAGAAAATAGTAAGTACTAATGAGTGAAATAAACTTGATCAAGAAGAAAATAGCAAATACTGTTGCGTGAAGTAAAATTGGAAACATTACTGTAGGAAAACGTCGTTATATACTGTTTAAAACTGAGTACAAAGCTTGCGTAACGTTTAGGAATGGTTAAGATAAGAATTTCGAAGTTTGGTAGTGGAGAAAACGAAGCAACCGTTGAACCTTTAACGATGATTGTTAATTTTACAGAATATTAATATGGCGAGTGCTTGCTTGGCAGACGTGCTGTTGCTCTCCAAGCAAATGTCACTCTGGTTATTGTATGTCTGAGGAACATTGACTAATGGTCACACTGGTTCTTGTAGGTGTGAAGAACATTGGTTCAATGACGAACTGGTTCGTGTTGATCTCAAAAACATTGGCTAAATGTAACATTGTTTTTTGTAGGTGTGAAGAACATTGGCTAAATGACACACTGGTTCTTGCAGGTCTGAAGGATTTTGACTAAATGTTTCACTGGTTCTTGTAGATCTGAAGAACATTGGCTAAATGTCAAACTGGTTCTTCTAGGTCTGAAGAACATTGGCTAAATGACGCACTGGTTCTTCTAGGTCTGAAGAACATTGGCTAAATGACACACTGGTTCTTGTAGGTCTACATTGGTTAAATGATACACTGGCTTTCGTAGGTCTGAAGAACATTGGCAAAATGTTACACTGGTTCTTTTAGGCCTGGAGAACATTGGCCGAATATCACACTGGTCCTTGTAGGTCTGAAGAACATTGGCTAAATGACACATTGGTTCTTCTTGTTCTGAAGAACACTAGCTAAATGTCACACTTGTTCTTGTGGGTCTGAAGAACATTGGCTATTGGCTAAATGACACTCTGGTTCTTGTTGGTCTGAAGAAGACTAGCTAAATGTCACACTTGTTGTCGTAGGTCTGAAGACCATTGGCCAAGGAGAATTTCTTGAAAGTGGATCCAGACAAGAGACGATGAATGAGTGGTTGATTTGACGAACCTCAAAAGTTCGACCGAAGATGCAATGCATTACTACCCAAACAAGTTCACTTTGTATTTTACTGTTTTATTTGTATTCATTGATTAATTTATCTTATTTTCTTTTCTAATAACTGATTTCTTCTTTCTGTATGTCCTGTAATATTCTTTAACTTATTTCAGATGAACACCACATTCTTTGGAAGCTTGAATTTCAAGTCTGTGACCCTTGTAGGCTTGTTCCATATGCATAGGGGTTTATAATAATAATAATAATAATAATAATAATAATAATAATAATAATAATAATAACTGCTAAATATTAATTTTGCTTAAGACAGGTACCAAAATGAAGCTCTTTACAATAAAAGTTGTGATTGAATGTGAACAGTATTTTACATTTATTGAACAGTATATAAAAAAGAAAATATGAATAGGGTTAGAACATTTTTCGTTCCCTGCGTAAATGATTTCTGTTACTGAAAGCCATGAACCGATGTAATGGAACTCCTTAATCCCAATTAATTCGAGTAATTAAAGTACTTTCATTTCCCTTTCGCAGGCGAGAATACCCTTTTTGTAATAAGAGATTTAATTAGAGAAGCATCTACTCCGCTGCTGATATTTCAGGAACGCCAGGGAATTTGCGTACGCGCTAAATAATGTCATTGAGGCTTTCCTACATCTACTGTAGCTGTTTCCCCTAACAATTCTTCCATTCTACTTTATATCACTTTATTCAGCTATCATCGTCTATATGGTGAGATATATAAATTTTATATATATATATATATATATATATATATATATATATATATATATATATATATATATATATATATATATATATTTATATATATATATATATATATTTATATATATATATATATATATATATATATATATATATATATATATATATAATTCTTCCATTCTACTTTATATCACTTTATTCAGCTATCATCGTCTATATGGTGAGATATATAAATTTTTATATATATATATATATATATATATATATATATATATATATATATATAAAATTTATATATCTCACCATATAGAGATGATGCTGAATAAAGTGATATTAGAATGGAAGAATTGTTAGGAAACAGCTACAGTAGATGGAGGAAAAGCCTCAATGACATTATCTGGCGATAATTCATGATTCGTCGGATTAGCAGCAGGAAATGATTTGCAACCTCGCTCAAATGAGATGCATTGCCTGTTGCCATGGCATGCTCGCAGGGGGACAACAATCTGGAATGTGCATGCAGTTTTTTTAGTCATTTACCAAGCACACTTATTAAAGATTAAAAAAATAAATGAAAAAATAAAATAAAAGTAATTCAGGGAGTTAAATACTCAGGGAAAATATGGGTTCCTTCATACGAAAAATGTTATTTGATATTTGCTATTTTTTCTTGAGTAGATATAAAATGTCAAATTAGTGACAGAACTTCAGTCTAGAATCACTCAATATGTTGTTTGTGTTCACAAGATTGACTCTCTCTCTCTCTCTTTCTAAGCCCGTACAAATATATGCACGATAAACATTAGATACATAGAGAGAAAAATATAATAGATAACACACACATATATATATAATTATAAATATGTATATAAGATGTATATGTAACTATATATACATATTTATAATTATATATATATGTGTGTTATCTATTATATTTTTCTATCTATGTATCTAATGTTTATCGTGCATATATTTGTACGGGCTTAGAAAGAGAGAGAGAGTCAATCTTGTGAACACAAACAACATATTGAGTGATTCTAGACTGGAAGTTCTGTCACTAATTTGACATTTTATATCTACTTAAGAAAAAATAACAAATATCAAATAACATTTTTCGTATGAAGGAACCCATATTTTCCCTGAGTATATAACTCCCTGAATTACTTTTATTTTTATTTTTTCATTTATTTTTTTTTAATCTTTAATAAGTGTGCTTGGTAAATGACTAAAAAAAAAACTGCATGCACATTCCAGGATTGCTGTCCCCTGCGAGCATGCCATGGCAACAGGCAATGCATCTCATTTGAGCGAGGTTGCAAATCATTTCCCTGCTGCTAATCCGACGAATCATGTGAATTATCGCCAGATGCCCAGTGTGCAAGTCTCGCTAGACACTTGAGGATCTATACGATTTCTAGGATAAGGTACGTCTTGATGTCACGTATAACGTAATTAGAGACTTTTAGTTGTCTGTAAAAGAAAACTGTTGTGCCGGCTTTGTCTGACCGTTCGCACTTTATTCTGTCCGCCCTCAAATCTTAAAAACTACTGAGGCTAGAGGGCTGCAAATTGGTATGTTGATCATCCATCCTACAATCATCAAACATACCAAATTTCAGCTCTCTAGCCTCAGTAGCTTTTATTTTATTTAAGGTTAAAGTTAGCCATAATATTGCTACTGGGAATGCTGTAGGTTAAAAAAGTTAATTATATCTTAGTTTAACCAGACCACTGAGCTGATTAACAGCTCTCCTAGCAACGGGACCTACAGCTTATTGTGGAATCCGAACCACATTATGACGAGAAATGAATTTCTATCACCAGAAATAAATTCCTCTAATTCTTCATTGGCCGGTCGGAGAGTCGAACGCTGGGCCAACAGCGTGCCAGCCGAGAGCTCTACCCACCCTTCCAGTGAAGAACGCTATTGGACAGGCCACCACCGGGCCGTGGTTAAAGTTTCTTAGACCGCTGCTCATACAGCATTACACCTAGACCACCGAAAGATGGATCATTTTCGGTAGCCTTGATTATTTGCTGTAGCGGCTGTACAGAAAACTCGATTGGGCCGAAGCATTTTTTACTTGTTATGCGTCTTTCTTAGTTTCGTATTCCTCTTTATTCTACTAGTTTTTGGTGGGGTTCAATTTCGCCACGAATCAATTTCAAACGAAGCGAAATCTGTTAACGAATTCGATTCTTCCCATAGAAACTGCTATTATGAAAAGGAAGCACAAAGTTCAAGCGAAGATGCGATGCATTACTACCCTAACACCATTCTTGTATTTTAATAAATGACTTTTTTCCATGTGTTCATTTATTATTATGTTAATTTATTTTTTTAGTAAGTGATCTGTTCTTCCGAAATTTCCCATTACTTTCTGTAACTCCTTTCTAATGAAATCTTATTCTTTGGAAGTTTAAATTTCAAGTCAGTGGCCCCTCTGGTGGGGTGGTTCCATATGAATAGGGTTCATCGTCTTAATAATAATAATAATAATAATAATAACAGATTATTTATCTCTTATTTTCATCATGATATATATTGACTTTTATTTCACTATTGCTGGTTTGATGACTTTTCAACGGGACAGATGATACTGTAATCCAATCCCTGACAACAAAGCAACGAGTATGAATAAAAAAAAAATCAATTAATATATCCACCAAAATTAAAAACGCAGATTTTTCAAAAATTGCTAAAGCTCAATTTTTTTCCTCATGAGATTGTAAAACAATAAACACGGTAGACTGACTTTCATGCTTAGAAAGCGAGCAGCTGAAGGCATCATAGAAAATTTTGTGAGCCTGCTTTTTTTGGTTTTGGAAAGTGTAATATCTTTGAAAGCATTGCTGTTGTAGTTTTTATCAAATTTTAAAAGAATTGCAAAGCTCTTAATTCTGTATGTCACGTAATGATTTTCTGCAACTAGTGTCAAAGTTCAATTTCTTCTTCTTCTTCTTCTTCTTTCTTCTTCTTCTTCTTTTTCTTCTTCTTCTTCTTCTTCTTCTTCTTCTTTTGTGAAGTGATCCGTGGTTATGGCGCCCTTGACGAGAGCCTTCGCCTGCTGCAGGTTGCAAGTTGTAGGTTGCAGGTCGTAAAGTCGGTGGGGGGTATAGCGGAGGAGCCGCTGACAGCCTGTTTTGTCGGTGTATTTTGGGTGGGTAGGCGGCGTTTTCAGGAAGGGGTTGGATGAGAAGCCAGAGGAGGTTGTGTGAGGTAGTGGGGTTGAGGGGTGGTTGAGGGATGGTTGAGGGAGGGTTGAGGGAATGTTGAGGGATGGTTGAGGATAGTTGAGGAGGGTTGGGGGAGGGTTGAGGAAATGTTGAGGGAGGGTTAGGGGATGGTTGAGGGAGGGTACAGAGGGTTGAGGGTTGGTTGGGGGAGGGTTGATGGTTGAGGGAGCGAGCATTCGCGCGGCGATGGCACCAGCAGTTGAAGGAGGAGAGAGAGAGAGAGAGAGAGAGAGAGAGAGAGAGAGAGAGAGAGAGAGAGAGGTGGGCCGGACGAGCCAAGCCAGTGTGAACTGTGCCACCACAGTGAAAGGTAGTGGCTCTGCTCTGCCGGTGTTGTGTTGGTGCCATCCATCGCTGGGTTATCCCCCCCTCCTCCTACCCCACAATACCCAGGGACCTCCTATCCTTCCTCTATTCCTCGCGTACCCCTCCCCCTCCCTCCTCCTCATTCTTCTCCTCTTCCTCCTCCCCTTTTATCCGAGAAGCTCATTTATAAACGTCTGTTGGACACCACCATAAGATAAAATGTTCAAATCTTAAACTTTATTATTATTATTATATATTATTATTTTCATTACTGATTTTCCCCCCTCCTCCTCCTCCCCCTCTAATGTAAATCTTTATCAGTTTTCATTAAATGTCACTTTCATCTTTGGCTCCTTTGAGTGTTTTCTGGTATATATATAAATATACACTTGATCTTGACACTGGTTCCAAATAAAAAAATAAGTAGTTTGAAGAAAAGTGGTGCAACGAGAGAAGTCCCTCGTTTTGCTGTGTTGGATGTGTCAAATTACGCGTCCATTCTATTTGTACTCCCAAAAGGTTACGTGATGTGCAACTTTCATGGCCGACGTCTGCAAACAACAGACTGTAAACAATAAATTCTATGGGTCAGCTGCAAATATCTTCCTTGAGTCTCGAGGTCGCATAAAACGATTGCTTGAGAACAATTCATTATTTATCGCGCGACTCCAAATCGCTTTTAGTTTTCGAAGTCTTGTCTGTTTAATGAAATATGAAATCAATTATAGATTAGGACTGAAACGCGCTGTAATTTCGTAATAGCAATAAAAAAAGATTTGCCGTAGTTAGAGTGAAAATACTAAAATCTAAATACAATTTTCACGAATTTTTTGGTGGCCTACATTCGATGAAACTTATTAGATTATTGGTACTACACCATTACAAGGTTGAAAGCAGTCAAAATTAATTATGAGTGAAAATGATTACGGCAGTTAAAACGCGATTAAAGGAAAATTTATGCAAAATTTAATATGAGGAATTATCAGTCAAGTTGATTTTTTATTAGTCTGTACATCAAAATGAAATACGCTTCATAATCTCTCTCTCTCTCTCTCTCTCTCTCTCTCTCTCTCTCTCTCTCTCTCTCTCTCTCTTTCATTTCTAAATTCATTTATATCAGGAATAGTGGTTAGACGATCACATTCAATTTTTGAAGTAAAAAATAGTTATTCATTTCAATTATGTAATGCTGTAGCTTTGAGTAATAAACTTTTCTCTCTAAAAGATTGCAAATTAACCCCTGAATTTCTTGCAAAGACACTCGTACGCACAATTGCGACGCGTATATGCGTAACCGTATGGTTCCGTACACAGACATGACATGACAGCCAGTGGGACCAGCACACGCAAACACAGCGTATCATACGCGTATCGCGCCCGACGTTGGTCAATGTGTGTGTTTGTGTGTGCAAGAGGACACGAGAACAGATCGATAAAATAAGTCCATTAACCATTTGACCTCGGCTTCTCCGCCAAGTGTGTGTGTTTGATCGTTTTCTTCGTGAAGAGCTTCGTCTTATGTACAGCAACTGCAGTGCAATGCCAAACCTCCAATAAATAGAATAAAAATTTGCGTAGATGTGAGGAGAGATCAGCGGGAAATCCTGTCACTTTGGCACAAGCAACAGGTGAGTGGATTCTTCGAGGGAAGAAGAACTCCTGGCTCCCGTTCCGCCCCTTCTAAAGAGGTTCCTCCTCCTCCTGGGGTTCGCTCGTCCGTTCCTCAGGACCAAACGCTGAACTCTGCACCTTCTGCTCCTTAGTCTTCGTCTTCTTAGACGGGGCTTATAACGGATGTCTGTAACGAGCGAAGGATGCTGTGAGAGACCCGTTCGTATCGTTCGCGTTTTGGCTTCATGTGGGGAAAGAATGAATGCATAGCGGGTGAAGGGAAGAGGCGGCTCGTCGATGGTAAGTTCATTTATTGTCAGTTTAAAATAGAAAATGTATATAGAGAAAGGAAAACTTATTCAGATTTGCTATATATATATATATATATATATATATATATATATATATATATATATATATATATATATATATATATATATATATATATATATATATATGTCTAATCCACAGACCACAGACTAAAATAATGTAGTAAAATTCATGCAAAGAAATGTTATATATATGTCTCCTCCACAGACCACAGACTAAAATAATGTAGTAAAATTCATGCAAAGAAATGTATTGTAAATGGAGAGGTAGAGACAGAGACTGAGATGTTATGTACACGGATGCCCACTTAACCATTATTGTTAATTTTGTGTATGTAAATAGACAGCAAATATTAATAACGTCAGGATTTAAAAATTTCCCAAATGCTCGTGATATGCAAGTTGCAAAGCTCCTGTATATCTTCACGAGAAAATGTATAAATGTCCTCGTTAATCAGACCCGAGTGTGATCGGCGAGTGCACTGCATCAGTCAATTGCAAAAGCGAGAAACCAATAAATCCTTCGGATTGCAGATGATTGTTTCAGTAATTCGTTGTTTTTTGTTTGTCTATCCCGCAATGGGATTATTCTGAATATAATGCAGTGCCTTGTTTAATTTAATATTTTGCTGGCTGCGACCATCACTTATTAATAGGTCTTAAACACGACTGCATCCACGGAACATTTCTCTCTCTCTCTCTCTCTCTCTCTCTCTCTCTCTCTCTCTCTCTCTCTCTCTCTCTCTCTCTATATATATATATATATATATATATATATATATATATATATATATATATATATATATGCATATTATATATATACACATATACATGTATGATATATGTTATATATATATATATATATATATATATACATTATATACACACATATATATAAGTATATATATATATATATATATACACACACACACACACACATACATATATACACATTCACACATATGCATACTATATAGGGAGAACGAGTGGAAAAAGTTTAAATTGCGTCACTTCCTGGCGATGCGTATACCACCTTCCTGGAGACGTAATGTACTCCATATGCACGTATTCACCGACGTTTGGAGCAGCTCATTAATTTGTCTTTCCTTCCTTCCTTCCTTCCTTCGGGCATCATTACGTCCATCCGAATCTTTGTTTCAGTTCAATCCGCTTTGCTGGCGATTACGCCCGTCCTTGTCATCAGCGTGTGTGTGTGTGTAACCTTGTCAGGCCTAATCGCTTCCTCTTAAACAGGGCATATAATGCAAGGTCTATCGGCATTCGTTTGGGCAGTATTCTCTTTCGTCCCGCTTGACAAACACCGTCCCAGTAACCTAACGATTCTCTGTCGCTTCTCTGTACGTTGATAGTTCTGCTCGTTTTTTATTCGTTGTGTAATAGCGATTGTGATTTTGTGATTTTTCATCATACTTGTGTAGCCTAATCGTGATTGTGCAAACGTTTAAAGTTCGTAACAATTATCATTGGAATATAGGAAGACACGCGTCGTTATAATTATACTTTGCAAGTCAGTTTTACTTTTTTTTTTCTTCATTGTGAAATCGTGATTGTGATTTCTATTTTAGTTTGTAAGTTATCATTGGAATGAATACAAAAAAAAAAAAACGCATCGTTATAATCCTACTTTGTGTATATAATCCGGCGCAAGTGTTCTCGAACATTGACATGTGTTGTTATTACGAAGGTGTCGGATCTGCGCAAGTTTAGTAGTTTGCCGATAATTCAAGAATGAAAACTCTCTGGTTAAAAATTAAAAAGATGGGCCGTTATTTATATCTCACCTAGTTTACGGATAATTTTTTTACGCCCATGTTTCTGAGGTGTTGTGACGCCAGTTTTAGTAGTCGTGAATAAATCAATCACGTCCTTGTGTATTAACAAAAACCACGTTTAAAAGAACGACTCGGGAATGTGGTTTTCTTCGAAGAGATTAGGTTTGACTAGCTGTACATTTTTAGTTGACAGAACACTGCAGTTTAGATTTACTATGCAGTAACTGTTGTACGTGAAAGAATAGAAGTGTTGGTATATAGTTCAAACCTTATTATATATTGTTATATCGAAAGTTAAGATGGATACTGCTTGTAAGTACAAAACGTTAACATTTGCGGAATTACTTTAAGACAAACCTAATTATTTCAAACAATTTTACAATGAGAAATCAATACCGTATACCTGCCTGTTGCATAATACCTGTTGAAGAAATAATTTTGGGAATGACATTCAGTGGTAGATTTGCTATTTTCCCCTGAAAAGAACATCGTCAGCACATTCATGTAAAGAGGTTTTTCGTAAACACCAATGAATTATTCTGCATAGATTTCTTATGCTGCCGACTGATCTACTGATATTTGCCTCAAATGCTGATTTGAAATGTATTGACGAATGAAAGGTGGTAAGGATTATTTGCATACAAAAAAAAAAAATATTCCATGTTGATTTGAAAAAGAGGAAAGTTCATGGGTTTCACGAGTAATGGATGTCTCTTAAAAATAAAACGAGTTTTTGTAATGTTTAATATTCTGTATGCTGGCATATTCTTCAAATTCCGTGTCATTTGTTCTTATAGAAGATGAGAAGGGGGTTAAAGAGTAATTTCGTTTATTGAAGATAATTGTACGGCGATGTTTGAGTTATACTTCTGTTAGTTACTTGTTCTCTTTAACAAGTGATGGGAGGGGGGAAAAGTAATTTCGTTTATGGAAGGTAATTGTATGGCAATTATCTTCACTCAGACATTATGTGAGAAGCAAGGGATTGGCAAACATGATGAAAATGATACTTAGGGAAGCTGAATATAAAATTGTACTGGGCGCATTTTGCTAATTGACACTAGAAATGGAGAGAGAGAATTTCAAGGAGCATTAGTAGGATACGGATTTGATTCGAAAAAATCTTCTTTTTTTTTTTTTTAAGTCGCACAGGTAGCTAGGTGTTATGAGCCTTGGTTTAGTGCATGTTTGTTTTCTTTAGATATTGCATGCTGGAATGATTAATATAATACAAGCAGAATATATATATATATATATATATATATATATATATATATATATATATATATATATATATATATATATATACTTCCACGTGTATATATAATTTTATATATGTAATTATATATGTATATATACTGTATATGTGTGTGTGTATGTATGTAGTCTGTAATGTATGTGTGTGTGTGTGTGCGTTCGCGCGTGAGCTGGAGATCACAAGGAAAAATTTTATTCAAGGTAAAAATCCTGACCGGTCTTGCGTTTTTAATTAAGACATCACCAAGAGAACTGGGGCATAGTATTAGAAATTTCCGTTTTATTTGCTATGGCGACTGCACAAACGACCATAAAAAGGCTGGAAAAATATTAGCACGTGGAAAAACGAGGAACCATTATCTCATAAGTGCACGTTTAACAAATATTGTTTTGTGCAAACAGATGGGCACACACCTTTCGTTTTAACACCGGCAAACTGCACTTCGTAATGTGTATACATTTTACGTAATATTCCGTCTGAAATGTATTAATAAAGTTTATACATTCATATTCATACAAAAGGTATTTTTTTATAATTCGAGTTATATTTCTTCAGAACATATTATGAGAATTAACTAGCTTTTTAGCAACTTTTTGGTTAATAGCATGATTGTTGTTACTGAAGCAAGTGAAAATTGCAGTTATTCCTTGCCTATATTAGGCCATTTTTATGCTCTTTTGTTGTTGTTTTTCAAGATTTTCTGTAGCATAAAAATTATCACCTGACTTTCATGTCCATGGGGTTTGATGCAGACATTCTTAGGTACCATTAGGCAAGTTCTCTATATAAGTTTTTTCATAGTAGTATTGTTCTTGAATTTCATATTAACGCTAACATTTTTAAGTAAACTTGGAGTATCTTTGATAAAAGTATTACAATATGATATAAAAAAAACATTTTTTGTGTGTGTTATAAGTTTCTGTATTGTTATTTTCATGTAAGATTCTTTTTCTGCCGCTGTTAAATACATCCTCGAGTATATCACTATATATTTTAATTTCTTGCCCGTGTTTCCTAATCGCATCTCATCAATCATCAATTTAGTCAGGGCTGCGTACACGTCATGCTCTTGAAAACATGGGTGGATGAACGTGTTTCTCTGCCTTGCTTCTGCTGCTAGATTAAAAGGTGGTAGTTTGTCTGCAAACACTAAAATTTGAACCATTATCATCCCTTGTGCACTAGCAATTCGAGGATAGGCTCTAGTCATTTTGCAGCTTCATGGCGGATTTTTAGTTTTCTGAAAAGAAAACTATTGTCTGTCCGTCCGCACTTTTTCTGTCCGCCCTCAGAACTTAAAAACTACCGAGGCTAGAGGGCTGCAAATTGGTATGTTGATCACACACTCTCCAATCATCAAACATACCAGTTTGCCGCCCTCTAGCCTCAGTAGTTTTCACTTTATTTAGGATTAAAGTTATCCATTATCGTGCGTCTGGCAGCGATATATGATAGGCCATCACTGGGCCGTGGTTAAATTTCCATGGGCTGCGCTCATACAGCATTATACCGAGGCCATCGAAAGACAGATCTATATTCGGTGGCCTTGATTATACGCTGTGCAGAAAACTCGATTGCGCCGAAGCGCATTTTTTACTTGTTATCGGTGGAGCTAATTCAGTTAATGTACCAAAACTATATATTTATATTTTTGTTCCCCGTCCAAATGCGTATCATGTCGTCAGCGTACCTGATCTATATTTCGCTGCATCGATTAATTTGCTTTATATACTTATTTTTTAAGATACTGTATTTTAAAAGATTTTTAAAAGATTTTTTAAAGAGATACTGCTTTTTAAAAGATTCCATTGTTCACGTTGCGTAAATTGCGGAAGCCTGAAGTAGTTCTTGCAATGCCATAGCGAAATTTTGAGGGTAATACTTCACTGAGTGAAATTTAACTTTCTCTTACACATTCTAATCAACTCAATATGCGCTGAGAGAACGTTACAGAAAAACATTATCACATATTATCATAAGATTCTTTGGTGAATATCATGCTATATCGGAACTCCCAATCGTAAAATCATTATTGATTATTATTAATCATTGTTACACTGTACATTGTTCAGTTTATTCATTAACCCTCCATAGAACTTGTCAAAAAGATCAGTTAGGGTGCAAGAATGGTTCAGGGCGTTTAAATATCGTTTGGTTATATTGAAAGAATGGGTAAAAGAGAATGGCACAGTGTTTGTGAATGAGGGTTCAACATACTGCTGGTGGCCCTTCTGTGGGGGTGGTTGATTTGGAAAGGTTTTATGCACTTGGGGCTCATCCACGATTCAGCATTTGAAATGAAAATTTTGCAGTGATTGTTTTGTATCCTGGATCAGGGTCAATGATTGTATTTTTATTGTATTTTTATTACATAAATATATATATATATATATATATATATATATATATATATATATATATATATATATATATATATATATATATATATATATATATATATGTATATATACATATATATATATATATATATATATATATATATATATATATATATATATATATATATAGGTACATAAATACATAATTATGTATATATAGGTATATATTCATATATATAAATATATGATATATACATATATACATACATATATACACACACATACATTACAGTTACCACGATCACGGGACTAATATACTGAAAATTGCAACTGAAAGTAATGAAGGCCATCAGTACCTATAGCATTTTCTTAAATTGTAATGTACACTAATTCAGGATATATTACTTGAAGGATTTTTACGCTGAATTTACGAAAGAACAAGGTTCAGATGACTTGTATTACTTTGCTGCTCTTGCATATATATATATATATATATATATATATATATATATATATATATATATATATATATATATATTTGTGTGTGTATGTATATTGTATAAAACACCGTTACGTAATTATAGTACATGCGTAAGTCCACAAAAAATTCATGTCCCAGTCATATGAGATTTCATCGATTTACTAATATCCAAATCTTAAAAATAAATACCTGTACTTGTTTCTTTTAACTATTGCATCAGGGTTAGGAAATTGCCTTTGTGTAGCAACCTAATATTTTATACAAAGCAGTTCCTGCGTTACTCTTCCAAGAACAGGTTTCCAGTTCCTGTTCGCTATTTATAGACAGATAGTGACTAATAGAATCCTTTTTGGATCAGTGAGCAAGTTGAAAACCTCCTGCGAGGAAAAGCAGATGTTCAAGAAAATACGCGATTAAATTTTAAAATAAAAGTAAGAATTAATGAGTAATGGTCATTACCGGAACTAAATTTCACTAGATGTGCTCTTACTAGAAACAAGATAGAAAATAAATAATGCTGAAAGTAAAAAAATGAAGGAGTTGTGATTATTAGCAGAACAAAATCTAACTAGACGTGCCCATACTAGAAGCAAGATATGAAATAAATAAATTTACAAACAGCGTCAAAGTTTAGCTCGGCTAGAACCTTTTCTCCTTGAGAGTTCTCCTCACTCCTTGCATAACTCATTCAGAATATGAAGTACTTGACGTTCTTCAGGGCTGATCTAAGAAACGCTGTGTTCTCTCGCCTTTTGCACAAGGTTAAACACACCGCAATTGTTCTTGGCCCAGTTTTGTTCCGACAAGTGTCTCGTGACACTGCTTTCGCCTTTCTTTTCCGGCTGCTTGTTTGATTGTGCTTGTTGATTGAGCTTGATGCCAGTGTCACACGAGGAGTCAGTTTGCTATTCATGTATGCTTATATAAAAGAATGAGTGGTTGTGGTTGTGAAATGCATCTTTTTGCAATGTTCCATATAAACTAAGCAATCGCGAACGCAAGCAAACATCTACGCTCACACATGACAGAGCGGGAGGACCTAGAGATTTAAATTACTTTAGCTAAAGAGTACTGGACTGCATTCCCGTTAAGCTCTCTCTCTCTCTCTCTCTCTCTCTCTCTCTCTCTCTCTCTCTCTCTCTCTCTCTCTCTCTCAACACACAAATATGATATATATACATGTATATATAATTTGTATACTGAAAAAAAGAGAGAGAGTTAAAAGGGAATGCAATCCAGTACTTATTTCTCCTTGTTTGTATGTATGTATGTATGTATGTATGTATGTATATTTATAAAAGTTTATATATACATACAGTACGTGCATTGAGAGAGAGAGAGAGAGAGAGAGAGAGAGAGAGAGAGAGAGAGAGAGAGAGAGAGAGAGAGAGAGAATAGGCAATCCAATATTTATTTATGCATGCACATATGTATATATGTAATTTATATGATATATAATTATATACAATATAAATAATATAATATATATATATATATTATATATATATATATATATATATATATATATATATATATATATATATATATATATAAGCCACAATTATCATTAGATATGTAATTCACTTCACGTTGCGAATAACTTACACTCGAGGGAAATTAGAGTCGATGAGTAATTCTGCCTTTGCCAAGATTGAACCTGTGCCTGTTGGCTGAGATACAGTGAATAGCAGTCGACTTACCTCGTATCTCAGGAGAGATATGAGATGTATTCGACTCTGCTGCTACATACATTCCTGTCGAATTCAGGTTCGTGACCCAGAATTTAAGTCAATCCTTCTCCACTGTGACGGCCGATTGCTAAGTTTGTGACACTTGGCTAATTATGAAGTTTTGTGACCAGTACACATGTGACCTTCTCTCTTTATACTTACAAATATCAAGCCACAAAACTCAGCGTAGTTCGCTTTACCTTTGATGTAGCTTTCAACCCAGGGGGAATTATAGTAGATTATATTGACATCTAACCCGGACATCAGAATAATATATAACGCATATAGACGTGTATGTATATATATATATATATATATATATATATATATATATATATATATATATATATATATATATATATATATATATATATATATATAAATATAGAAATAATCAACACACAATCACGTGTGGAACAGAAATAAGTTTCTGACTCACATCAGGGTCGAACCCAGGTCTTTTAATTGAAAGGCAAGGGTGGTGCCCACTAGGCCATACAAGTCGTTTGATCGAACCCAGCTCTTTCAATTGAAAGGCAAGGGCGCTACCCACTAGACCATACAAGTCATTAAAATGACTTGTATGGCCTAGTGTGCAGCGCCCTCGCCTTTCAATTGAAATACCTTTTAATGACTTGTATGGTCTAGTGGGTAGCGCTCTTGCCTTTCAATTGAAAGACCTGGGTTCGGTCCTGATGTGAATACATGAACTCGGTTAAAGATACAGACACCCGTGCACACACTTAAACACACATATATTCATATTTAACACACATATATATATATATATATATATTTATATATATATATATATATATATATATATATATATATATATATATATATATGTATATGTTTGTATATGTGTGTGTATATTTATGTGTGCATGGGTGTGTGTATCTTTAACTGAGTTCATGTGTTTACAATCGCACTGGAAAATTCATATGATTGTCAAAGAACGCATGACGAAGTCAAAGGAATTGTAAAGGTGGTTCACATCTATACAAAGGCTGGGGTGATTGTAAAAGGAATATATACTTAAGCTTCTGTTATTATTGAAGATTTGCGTCGTATGTAATGATCAATTTGTTTGTCATTCGATCTGTGAAATGAAGTAAAAATGTCTACGCCATATGGTTAAATATGAATAGGACTCCAATTTTAATTCTTGTTTGTTCTTAAGACAACACACACATTCACTCTCCGTTCATATCTTGTGCAAAATAATTCTTCTGGAACATTTTATAAGAGTTCATAGGAAAATGTTCAGAAAAGCAGTGTTCATTTGAAATTCAGGAATTAAGCAATTAAAGCGGGCCAGAAATGAATGTTGAGTAACCGAACGCGACCCGAAATCGGTCCATTTGTAGGTTATAGCTCTCAGACCCTGATATATTCAAGGACATTTTTTTTAAGAGTTACCTTCAAGTACGTACTAATTGATTCCTATCCGATTTGAAACCTAAGTACCATGAAAATCCTGGTTCGTTCAATTTCGCCCCCGCGTTTAATTCGTTTCATCCGGGTTATATGTACTGTATACTGTTCAAGATATTATAGGAGAGAGTTAAAAAGAGTTTCGGTGGTGAGAATTCCATCGCTCGGAATTCCCGCCTCGTCAGCACGTTAAAGCGGCTTGAGAGGTGATTCTGGCATCGGAGTATGGAGGCCCGTTTTAAATGAATATATAAATAAAATTACAGGAAAAATTGGAAATACAATCTAAACCCATTCACTCGCCCTGCTTACGCCTTTGCAAGTCGACACTAAGCAAGAGAAACATGGTCATCATCATCATACGCAGTACGCTCTGCTACGATGGATGCTGGAGTATCAGGTAACATTGCAGTGTTATTAGTCGTGGCATGTGATTTATCCGAATTTCGCAGTATTTCGTTAACAATATTAACAAGAGACCCCGAAGCAGTTTGTTACGTAATGGATACTTCACCGAATTTATTTATCGCTCTGCGTGGGAAGTCGGTGGGAGTGTTTACAATATGGTTTTAAGTGATTATTCTTTCATGTTCATGGCACAGATCTGTAATGAACAGTATTCGTAAGCTGGGTATTACTTCAGGGTGTTGGTATAACAGTGTATCATGTAATTACGACAGTCCAGATGAGAAGGGCTTACAGGAATTTAGTCATGCAATTACTGCCATGTCCCAGAGATAAAAAACGCTGTAAGGTAACATATCTTAAGTAAGATGTTGGCAATTAATAAGCTACATGTGAATAGATATTCTCATCGTTGGTCTTAACGAAATAAAATTCCGTCATCCGGTTTCATAAGAAACAGCTCAAAGAATTAATAGTTTTCACACGTGCAAGCGTTTTTTTTTTTTTTTTTTTTTTAAATTTGACAAAAAATTAATATGAATTGCACCTGAATATAAACAAGCGCGGAGCATCAGAAACAGCTCAAAGAATAATAGTTTTCACTTGCAAGGTTTTTTTTTTTTATTTTAAATTTGACAAAAAATTAATGTGAAATGCACCTGAATATAAACGAGCGCGGAAAAATTAAGAGTATTATGTAGATTAGAGATTCGCTGAACGGAAAATGACGTCGTTGAGATTTGCAAATATTCAAACCACAAACAAAAAAGGGACGAAAAAGCACAAGAATGAAATGTACTATTTTCAGAGTGACGCAGCTACTTGGGAATTGGGAATCTCGTTTTCCTTTCCATGAGAAATAATAATATTTTAAAAGCCTCTGTAATGATATAATAAGCAAAAAAAAAGCAGTGTCCATACAGTTGATGCTCTGTGTTTAATGGCTAGCCTCCCTCCCCCCCTTTTTTTATAGAGGGTGGAGTGAAGAAATGTTTGACACAAATGCTTGGAGTTCAAGAAAGCGAAACTGAAAGATTGAGAAATACTTGTATGTATATATGTGTATATATATATGTATATATTATATATATAATATATATATGTGTATATATATACATATATATATATATATATATATATATATATATATATATATATATATATATATATATATATATATATATATATATCACGAGCAAGTTTTTCACAGAAATAATTTCTGACTTGCATCGGGACCGAACCCAGATCTCTCAAACGAAAGGAAAGGTCGCTACCAACTGACCCACACATGTGAGTGAAATGGGTTCGATCCGGTGTGAGTCGGAAATTTGTACACATACCCACACAAAAATATATATATTTTTTCACCTGTAGTTATGTGTGATAAATGAATCACGTACAAAAGTGATTATAATCATATACATATAAATTATATATATGTATGTATGTATGTATATATAATCATTCACGTTTTATCTCTTTTCTTTCTGTCATATTCTCTACCTGTCTTTACTTACTTACATATGTGATTTCATATCCTAGTAGAATCCTGTGTGGTCATAATTGTGTGTGTACAGAAGAATACAAAAACTCCATTGACGTTTGCCTTTAACTTTGGGTTTAGACGCAGACGTAACGAAAATGCATTTTATTTTTGTGTAGGTATGCTCAACCATATCGGCATTTGGCTGCCCTGGGGGATTTAAAAAAAAAAAGAGAAGAAAATACGGTCTGTTCTCCATGAAAAATATTTATTAATTTCTTGGAACTGTTACCTTATGTTTTATTCACTCTTCCATGAAATGTTTTACTGGCCTCTCATATATACTTTCAGTTGCTTGCCCGCGCGCACGCGCACGAACAAATATATATATATATATATATATATATATATATATATATATATATATATATATATATATATATATATATGTGTGTGTATATGTATGTATATGTGTGTGTGTGGTTTGCGTGTGTTAAATAAGTCCTGTCTTCTTCAAATTGTACCCAACAGGCGAACTGTACAATTGTATTTGGGAGGAAACGGTATTAATACACAGTCGCCGTGGGGCGAACTACTGTATACCACCGGCCATTGTCCTCCGGCATGTAAATCTACCCCGTGTTTGAATACGGGTTGACATCTGCATGAATCCAACGAAATTTCTCACGAAGTTACCGGGCCTCCATCCTCATCTGAATAGTATCCTTGAATTGTATCCTTCAGGATAGCGCCAGATGGCTTGGCAACTTTCATCCTTGCGTTTTAATACATTTTTATCTATTTATTTATTAGTTTTTTTTCTTTTTTAATAAGCGAGATCTCCTCATTCTGTATTTCCCTTGACTTTCTCTTACTTCTTCCTAATGAACACCATAATATTCTTTGGAAGCTTGAATTTCAAGTCAGTGGCCCCTTTGGTGGGGTTGTTCCATATGAATAGGGCTCATCTTCTGAGTAATAATAATAATAATAATAATAATAATAATAATAATAATAATAATAATAATCTATTCAAAATATGTCCGGGATTGTGGTTTTATCTCGGTAAATCATACTTCAGATGACACTGGGCTGTTTCAGGTATTTTGATCAGGCTGGAATGTGAGGAAGGGAGAATGTCTTCATCCTATGCTTGTCCCAGTGGAGATATAAAAGCTTTATTAATCTGTGGAGGCTTTAGAGTAATCTGCACGCGTCAGCGATTTTCTCAGTTGCAAATCAGTTTTAGGTTACGATCCGAGAATAGAAGTTGAGATCTGTAAATGTGTTTTCCTTTATTCGTTCGGCTTTTACTTAATTTCGAATAAGCAGATTGAGATTAGTGACATCTGTTGCCCAGAGGAGTAAGCTAAGATAAATATCAGAATTACTGTGAATTACGGTATAGTGAAGGGTCAGGTAAACGAATGAAAAGTTATGTAAACGATTGATGTTGAAAACTGAATATTAGGACGAAACTGTTTGGGGTGGGGGGGGGACGTTAACATGCGTAAAAAAGTACTTAAACATTCACGTGCAATTATCTCTGCTGATATAACTTTTATTAAATGTGTAAATTAAGGAAAGGGCAGGAGGCTACTGAGTAGTAAGAAGGAGATCAGTCATTATGTAAAACACGTGTGCACTCTTCCTTAGCACGTAGAAATAAATGACTCTTTATGTTGCTCATAAGTCTGCATACGTGCGTGCATGTCTGCTGCCCGGGAGTCCAGGCGAACGAGTGGAAAATCTGGCAGTTCGAAATAGTGGGTTAGCAGTCCGCACACACACGCACGCACACACACGCACACACACACACACACACACACGGTACTTCTAGAACGGAATTGATTGAATTAAAACTGTTTAATTTCTTGAAACATCATTCCGGACTTAGCGGTACACACACACACACACACACACACACACACACACACACACACACAACGTTTTGAAGAAAACTGAAGGAGCTTTCAGTAGAGAGTGGTTATTGGAGGCACGCACACTCCTTGTCTCCCTGGGTAAGAGGGCATTTAGATTCCACAGCGATTGGCATCTCCTGGGGCAGTCATGACCAGGTGGTATTGCTTTACTGCCACACATATAACTCGGAGAAGCATGGAGTTAAGCAAAAGTGAAAGATCTTCATTAAAATTGTTTTTAGCCCTCTGTCAAACTGAACATTTTTCTAAAGAAAATATTTGTCATTAATATGTATCTGATTAAGTTCTGCATGATATCGAAATGTAACCATTATTTTAATTTATATTCATGCCCGTATATGGTATTGAATCTGAATGATTCATCATTAATTCGTGGTTTTTGTTTTGATGGTAAATGTCAGGTTAAGTGAATAATACTGTCTTAACAATTTCAAAAACAGTATTATAGAAACAAAATTTGGTTTTGATATTCTTATGCTTGACTCATCAGAACGCTCTAAAAACGTAAAATTAACATCAGCAGGCGCTGGTGATGTCAGGTGGATTTTATTTGTACGGTAATGATCGTGGGCCTAAATAGCTTCAGTAAGTGCACAATTATCCACTCCCTGAGCATTGACATTTAATGTCACTTGAGCGCCAGTGTTTCTTTTTTTTCTCTGCTGTTATTATCAGCAAACAGATTTGCAAAATGTCAGAGAGGATGGAACGATACCAACATGCACCTTACACTTCGTTAGATGGTGTCTGTATCTTTCATTTGGAAGACATTTTATGTTGAAATTCCGCCTATGTAAACAGTCTATACATATCGATATAAGGGAGCTATTCGTGTTCATGAACTAATCTTTCCATTTTGAATGATCTTTCCACGTAATGTAAATAGGCTATACATACCGGTATAAGGGAGCTATTCTTGTTCATGAGCTAATCTTTCCATTTTGAATGATCTTTCCACGTAATGTAAACAGTCATAGACATTCATATAAGGGAGCTATCCTTGTTTATGGACTAGTCTTTCCACGTAATGTAAATAGCCTTACATATTTGCATAAGGAAGCTATTCTTGTGTATGGACTAATCTTTCCGCCTAATGTAAACAGCCACAAATATTTATATAGGGGCGCTATTGTTGTTTGTTGACAAATCTTTTCCACGTAATGTAAACAGCCACACTTATTTATATAAGGGGGCTATTCTTGTTAATGGACTAATCTTTCCACGTAACGTAAATAGCAATACACAATTTTTATATAGGGGCTATTATTGCGGTTCCCTTTAGGCGGTTATTACTGTTTGCACTGGAGGAAATATACTACCAGATTCATATGCATACACTGTTTGGCAAAACAAACAATGATAATAATAATAATTAAGAGGAAAATGCCCCTTGTATTTAGTAGCATACTGACCTTCCTTCCAGTTGTTATTGATTACCATTTCTCTGACCTCATTTTGCGTACCCTGAGTGTATGTTCAGGCTGTTTGTTTTTTCCATATTCCGTCTTTAAAAGCAAAGCCGATGTTATGGAAAGCAGAGGAGAATTCTGCTGTATGGTAATGCAAGTATCCTGTGATCAGTCACTGAAAACCTGTTATCAACGCTTGTAAATATCCTGCTAACCGGATTGAAGAAAAAGTCTCTCCTCACATTTTAAGTCCATATCCAATTTTTTAAATGGAAAGGAGTATGGAGTTGGTAGCCAAACGCGGGTGTTCAGCCCAGATCGGGGGAAACAAGATGAGAGAAGGCTGTGAGAAGGTGGGCAGGTCAGAAAACGAAAAGAAAAAAGCAGGAAGGGCCGTTTTCCACAAAGTAAATCAATGACAAGGACGGTACACGATTGATACGAGTCAGACCTCCTTAAACTCTTCAATAAGTCACCAGACTAAAACCTCTAAAAATGGACCGAAACAGCATTATAAAAAGGTAGGCACAACATACGAGTATCTTGATGCTAAGAGGAAGAAGATCGAGAGAAAGGATAAGTTAGGACGAAGTCATTGGCCGGTCACATCACCTTTATAAAGCTCAGGTAACTCGGACACAAAATGAAGCGCACGAAATACGGTAATTAACGCCAACCGAAGCTTTCGTGAAGGTTGCTAGAGGGAGAGAAATTCATGCCTTCTGGTTATTAAACGTCATCTCTGAGAGACTTATTTTGTCCTTCTAAAAACGCCATCTCTTCCAGACAAGCTTGAAGGAACTGAAACCTCAAAACATTGGTACATGCGATAAGTGTGATTATATTTTCTCCCAAAGTAATTTTTAAAAATGTATTAAGAGAAACTGATAGAATTGGGTTTGGAGATTTTAACTTTGAATTTTGATTCGAATGAACACAAAATCAAAATTAGTAAGTGGAGAAATCGTAATTTACACAAAGTTTTACAAGTAACTTTGTTCCTGTACGGTTTAGCTTTCTTTAAAAGAAAACTATTGTGCCGGCTTCGTCTGTCCGTCAGCACTTTTTCTGTCCGCCCTCAGATCTTAAAAACTACTGAGGCTAGAGGGCTGCAAATTACTATGTTGATCACCCACCCTCCAATCATCAAACATACCAAACTGTAGCCATCTAGCCTTAGTAGTTGTTATTTTATTTAAGGTTTAAGTTATCCGTAATCGTGCTTCTGGCAACGATATAGGACAGGCCACCATCGGGTCTTGGTTAAAGTTTCATGGGCCGCGGCTCATAGAGCGTTATACCTAGACTACCGAAAGAAAGATGTTTCCGGTGGCGTTGATTATATGCTGAGCGGCTGTACAGAAAACTCGATTGCGTCGAAGAAACTTCGGCGGATTTTTCACATGTTTATAGATTGGCGTTTATAATCCTAATTACATTTCAAACTGACAAAAACCCAGTATTAAAAATAAACTATATGCCATAAGCATCGTTACAGTCATCATCTTCAGTGATTATTAGCGAAGACGAAGAGAACAATTCCAAGAAATCTATTATATATAAATGGTAAAAGCGTAATTACAATACCATTACAGAAATATCGGTGATAATTCCGGGAAGTGCGAATGATAAAGAGACTAAGCAATTTTATTCAGACTTTTATAGGAAAACGAGTCTAATTTCTTTCGTCTGCTGTCCAGGGAACGACTCCTGACGGTATTGGAGTATTATTCTTCAGCTCACAGTAATAGATCGGTTGGCTTCTCCATTTTCTTTTCGAAATGGAAGTAAGAAAATACGGTCCCTGCAGACACCTTGGCAACTAAGTGGAGAGAGAGAGAGAGAGAGAGAGAGAGAGAGAGAGAGAGAGAGAGAGAGAAATTATTTTCTCATTTGGTGTATAGAGATTCTTGGACCTCGACAGCACCCGGTAGCAGTTCACTCAAGAGTTTCTTTTTATTTTTTTTTTTATTAAAGATGTCAAGGAGAGGAATTGTGTAATATTGTCTTGGATATGACATCAGACATTTATACCTAAATTGTTACACGCACATATTGAGCCCGCTTTGTCTTGTTAGCTGCTATAAGGGACAACCTAAAATGACAGCTCGAAGTTATGGTCAGATTAGAAATGACGCAACGCCTATATGCGCTAAATAACCATTTGCCAGCGTGAGTTCTTAAGAGGCCTTTGGGGGACACATCTATATATAAGGAGTTTATTATGTTTTATTTGAAAAGTTCGTGTACTCAGTAAATGCAAATCGATTCTTGGTGTGTAACAGATTCATATAAACAATTATTTTCCTGAAGGATTTCTGTTCATCTAAAATGACAGTTTATTAAACGATGAAAATGATCGATAGGGGACTGGTAAAAGGTTAGCATTCTTTTAATTATTATGTAAGATGATGTATTTCCAGGATTTAATGCTACTAGGAGGAGCCCAAAGATTTAGTATCACTTATCCATATAATTTTTATCGTCTTACAGATGTAAATCTTCTTTGGATAAAGATAACACAATTACTTTATAAACAAAATGAAATTTTTGCAGCAGGCAGTTGAAATTTTTCAAAAATCTACTTTTCGTGTAATATATATTACAAGAAAAGCAGATTTTGGAAAATTTCAACTGCCTGCTGCAAAAATTCCATTTTGTATATAAAGTAATTGTGATATTTATATTCAAAGAAGATTTACATTTGTAAGACGATAAAAATTATAGATAAGTGATACTTTAATAAATCTTTGGCCTGCCCCAGTAGCACAAAATCCTAAAAATCCCATCACCTTACATAACAATTAAAAGAATGCAAACCTTTTACCAGCGTATTTAAAATTGTTCTTTATCATAAATCGTAGACACCTAAAGTTGTTAATTATGAAAGAACGTACAGAGAGATACTGATACATTGAGTTTTTCTTCGTTGGAACTATGCTCTAATTCTTTTATTAATTAATAACGTAGACTGAAGTAGGAAATAATACATTATTTATCATCAGTATATGCTATAATATTGGCAGATGTAATCCCAACATTGTAGTCATAGTTCATGTATATAAAGCATTTATAGATAGGAGAAGAGGAGAAGCTACCCATGGTTAGTTGTCTTTGCATAACGGTGTCATCTATGGAGAAAAACTCTCCAAGTTTCGATTGTCCATAGAAAATATCTATTTTACTAATTATTTTGGCGGCTGTTGACTTCCATACTCCCTAAGGTTATAAGTTACTTTAAGGAAAAATTTTTTTTTTTTTTTTACTTAACGTCACTCCCGCCTTGTGTTCCATTAGTTTGTGAAGTAAATCGTCGTTGCTTTTACTACTCGGCACCCTGCAGCGGGGTAGTGCCGTCAGTGCATCTCATGTGGTGCACTGTAGGCATTACTGAAGGTTCTTTGCAGCGTCCTTCGGCCCCAAACTGCAACCCCTTTCATTCATTTTACTGTACCTCCGTTCATATTCTTTTTCTTCCATCTTACTTTCCACCCTCTCCTAACAGTGGACTCTTGGTGCAACTGCGAGGTTTTCCTTGTTACATCTTTCAAGACTTTTTACTATAAATTTCCGTTTCAGCGTTGAATGACTTCATAGGTCCCAGCGCTTGGCTTTTGGTCTAAATATACATTCTATTCTATTCTACCACTCGGTAGCCTCCGAGAAACAGTAGGTTCAACCACTTTACATTCTGTATTTCCCCTGTCTCGGTTGTTCCCGGAAAATGCCGGAAAAATATAAAATTCCAGAAAAAATATATTCCCGGAAAAAGGAGAAGAAAGAAATAAAAAGGACAATGAAGCCAGATAAATTCTCTGTCGCTTGCAGCAAGATCTGTCTTCCGAATCTTAATAGGAATGTCAGAGCCTGTTCCAGGCTTTTTGGCGCATTTCAATTCCACTCTTATTTTTAACGCTGTGAAGGACCACTTTACGAGGAGTACTCTTGCCTCGGTGATGTCACTGTATGTGCATAGATTGTGAATGTAGTTACGTAAACAAATGGGAATTATTCGCCGTTTCAAAGATATCAAAGTATGAATAAAAAGGATATGAACCTCTTTTAAATAGTCCGTGAAACAGTAGTAGAAGGCCACTTAATGCTCTGTAATTATTTGCATATATATATATATATATATATATATATATATATATATATATATATATATATATATATATATATATATATACATATATATATTATATATATATATTGCTCTCTTAACGTGACCTAAAAATTACTTCATATTCTTGCATTTGGACCTAAGTCTGTAGTGACAAGCGTATCCAAGAATATGAAGAAGTCGAGAAATTATGGAGCCTTCTGCTTATTACAATTACGTACGTATCTAGAAAAAGTGACCAGTATACACTGTATACACACGCATTATAGATATATATATATATATATATATATATATATATATATATATATATATATATATATATATATATATATATATATATATGTAAAATTGAATCACGAAAATATGGAACATGATGAATATATAAATAAAATGCCACGACGGAAAGTGAAACGGAGTAGTGCTAGGCCCTTCGACTTACTGTCATTTACTTAGCAGACATTGCCTTTATATATATTATATATATATATATATATATATATATATATATATATATATATATATATATATATATATATATATGCGTGTGTGTGTGTGTAGGTATGATGTATATTTATGTGTTGTGCCATTAACAGAAGCAGTGCTGAGCACCTGAAAATAGACAAGCCATGATCATTATCATTCTGACCAATATACTAAAGTGTGATAGTGTGATAGTTACATAATCCAGTGTTGCAAGCAGTGAAAATTAGCGAAACGCGCCAAAAGGAGAGAAAATACTGTTATGTTGTCATTGCATATAAAATTTATTTGATGGAACTGATTACATGCGACGGTAAATCCGTGAAAATGTCCGTAATAGGCTGCGATGATTATATAGAATATTCAATTCTTTTCCATTGAATATTAAAGCATTTGTTATGGATAAACTGGTTATGCGCAACACGCAAATAGAGAGAGAGGGAGAGAGAGAGAGAGAGAATGTTTGCGTTTATGCTAATTTTATGCTAATTATATTGCAGTTATATTGTAGATAAGCTTTTATCCTACACAGATGCAGATTAAGATGTGCGCGAATGACTCATCACTTGGCAGTGTTATATCTTTTCATAGCTTTCATTTCAGTTCACTAAAATACTGTATTTTATTTTTTATTTACAGTGAACGTCATTAATATTTACGTTCTTACGTTCGTTGTAAAGTGCAACAGTTATTGTTATATCTGGTAATAACTTTTGATAAACAGATTTCGAGGTGAATTCACTCATTTTATAAAGATTACCTGTGATGCAGATGTCGCAGAATTATGTTTGTGTATTTACTTTAATATTTGAATGTTATACATTTTGGGTAATTTGTCCTGACTGTAATATACAGATTTTCCATGTCGGTCACCAGACACGTCCACTGGATCATCTGTTCGGTAATCGTCAGCTCCTGACACTCAAATGAATAAATTTGTTCCCCAGTAAGGGGGTAGTGTAGTCAGTGCACCTCATGGAGTGCACTGTAGGCATTACTTAAGGTTTTTTGCAGCGTCCCTTCGGCACCTATACTTAAGGTTTTTTGCAGCGTCCCTTCGGCCCCTAGCTGTGCAACCCCTTTCATTCCTTTTATTGTACCTCCGTTCATATTTCCATTCTTCCGTCTTACTTTCCACCCTCTCCTAACAGTTGTTGCATTGTGGAACTGCGAGTTTTTCCTACAGTTACGCCTTTAAAACTTTTATATTCCCAATTTCCTTTTCAGCGGTGAATGGCCTCATAGGCCCCAGTGCATGGCCTTGGTCCTAAATTTTATGTTCCAATTCTAATGCCATTCTCTCCTAACAATTGTTTCAATATTGTTTTCACCACTGAATGACCTCATGAGTCCCAGCGCTTGGCTTTTGGCCTAAATTTTATATTAGAGTTCCAGTTCCAAAAAATGTTTGAAAATGAGCGGAAAGGTGCTGACTAAGGGTTCAAACAAAGTAAAATAAGAAAATAAATAAATAAAATTCATATATTGGTGTATGACTATTTGCATTAAGCTCAGCTTTTCTTGGAACAACACCATCCGTCTTTCTCATCGGCATCACGAGTATTAATTCATCCACCGCGTTTGGGTCAATACGCAGTTACTGCAGTAATTACTCCTCTTGTTGAACTTGGCCCTGGAAGCAAATCCCCCCGATTCTCCTTCCAAAGGGTAATTAGAAAGCGGATGATTCCACATCGCCGTTGCAAATGGCATAAGGCCTTTCGCTACGAACAGGGGATACGGATTATTATTATTATTATTATTATTATTATTATTATTATTAAATTGTTCCGTTCCGTAGATTTGGCGGAAGGGATTAGTTGGACCTGTTACATGATTCTGGAGCGAAAAGTGCAATGTTGTTTTGGCGTAATATCAAGACCCATTCTTATTTATTTATATTTTTTGTTAAATTTCTCCAAAACAGGGACGAATATGTAATAATTTATAAGCATGTCTTTTGCAGCATTATGGAATTAGAATTGGAAAATAAATTTGAGGGCAAAGGTCAAGCGCTGGGAGCTAAGAGGCCACTCAACGCTGAAAATAATGTTTAAACTATTATTTGGAGAGGGTGGAAAGTAAGATGGAAGGAAGAGAATATGAACTGATGTGTAGTAAAAGGAATGAAAGGGGTTGCTGCTAGGGGCCTGCGGGACGCTGCAAAGAACCTTAAGTAGTCCCTACTGTTCACTGCGTGAGGTGCACTGACGGCACTACCCCCTGTAAGGTTTTTGTCATTGTGGAACTTATGTCGTCAAATATGAAATTGCGGCCGAAGTGAAACGCCGTCTGATTCATATAGTAAAATTATTATATCAGTTATATCACATAGGAACATTATGTCAGTGACCGAGTGTAAGGTGATGTAAGTCAACATCACGATAATTGAACTTTCTTGACCTTTTAAACGCCAGTTCCCGCAAAGACCTACATAATCCGTGAGAGAGAATCAATCCACGAAAGAGTCTCTTAACATTCATTGTCTGGAATACCCAGAAAAATCCGTTCAACTCCCAGCAGTAGAGTCGTTCTTTTTGAGTGATACTTTCACAGCCGAGATGCATCATCTGTTTCTGAATGAATCCCTAAAAATGCAGAGAATCCTCTTAAACAGACTGCAGAGCGGGAGAGAGAGAGAGAGAGAGAGAGAGAGAGAGAGAGAGAGAGAGAGAGAGAGAGAGAGAGAGAGAGAGTTAGGAAGATTAAAACCAGCTGAATAGGTAATGATGCTCTTGTCGTAATGTTGTTCCAGAAAGGTAAGGGGTTCCGAAATTCTCGAGTAAATAGGTAAATAATCCGTATTCGTAATCTTTTATTGTGCTGAATTGTGTAATTTGAGCTACTTTCTCAGTAAGGTTAAAGGGGGATAGTTTTCCCTATTTCCATCGTGGTAAAACCAGTACTTGCATATACCAAACAACGAACTAATTGTAGGAGAAAGAAACTCGAGCGACTGATAGACATTTATGGTACTTTGCCGCGAGATATAGTTATATGATTTCCTTTTGGTAACAGAAGTCATTGATAATACATTCATGATTAATTTTCTCTTTATGTTGAACACGAATGCTTTACTCATCCGCCATGCAGCCGACAAATACAGAAGAGATTTTTCCTCACTGAAGGAGAAGTGTTGAAATAATTATTGACAATAATTTATGAAATGCCCTTAATTTTCACATAAAAACGAATGAAAATTGGCAAGTTGATAAATAGAAACGGACATCAATTGAAATAATTTTTGAAATGCCCTTAATTTTCACAAAAAAAAAACATTGAATAAAAATTGGCAAGTTGGTAAATAGAAACGGACATCAATCAGTCAATCAATCAGTTTCCACGACATCCTCATTTACATACGCCCACGTTTTCATATCGCAGTTTCAAAGATGAAGCGTCGGGCTTCGCTTCATCCTAAATGTTTAGCCTTTAAACATTTGACTTTTACCCCGGGAGAATAATTAGGTTCTTCGGATCTCCTGCTTCTCATTTGCCTCGGTTTGGGTAATGCCATTTGAGTCACTTCCCAAAGTGCTTTCATCAGCTGATGGTGCTGCAGGTATACGTAGGCACACGATCTTGACAGGCTCGCACTCTGTGACAAAAAAAAAAAGGTTGTTTCTGGATGAAATGGAAAAAGGAAAGTCACAGTGACAGAGACGGGAGACAAAAAATGAACTCTGTAACAGAGGAAAAGAAAGAAGGAAAGATAAAAAAATGACGGTGACAGAGATTAGGAGACAAAAAAAAAAAAAACAAATAACTGTAGCAGAAGAAAAGAAAGAAGGAAAGATAAAAAAAAGATGACGGTGACAGAGATTAGGAGACAAAAAAAAAAAAAAATAACTGTAGCAGAAGAAAATAAAGAAGGCAAGGTAAAGAAATGACAGTGACAGAGATTAGGAGACACAAAAAATAACTCTGTAACAGAAGAAAAGAAAGAGGGAAAGGTGAAGAAATGACTGTGACAGAGATTAGGAGACGCAAAAAATTAACTCTGTGACAGAAAGAAAGGGGAAAAGTAACAGTGACTTAGGCTGGGAGATAAGAAACTATGTTCCAGGGAAAGAAGGAAAAGGGAAAAAATTACAGTGACAGAGATAAGGAGAGACAAAAAATAAACTCTGTAACAGAAGGAAAGACAAGAGACTGGGAAACAAAAAGAACTGACTGTAACAAAAGGAAAGGAAAAAAGGGACAGTGACAAAAACTAAGAGACAAACATTAGCCAGAGACAAACATTAGCCCTGTAAAAGAAGGAGAGAAAAGAGAAAAGTGAAAAATTGACTGACAGAGACGAAGAGACGCAGAAAAATAAATTTGTAACAGAAACAAGAAAGTAGGAAAGAGAAAGGGAAGAGATAAAAGAACCATGGCATTAAATTTGGAGTGGAGTATTCGCAGAACAGATCAGATCTCCCAACGACGTGTTAGTTCTCATTTTCCACGCGTTTTTTTTTTATTTGTATCATAGTGAATGCACAGTCCGCGGCGATTTGCAGGACGGAAAAATGTGGGGCTGGGAAATATCTTTTTTTACATGCTCGCAATGAAATGCTTCGGGTTCTGTGTTTCAAGAAGATGAAATTGTTTCAGATCTATCCTATGCTTTGCAATGCAATATCTTTGGATCTCTCAATCCTGGTAACATTTGTAGTTCACTTATAACTGGCAGTGGAGCATGTACATTGAAGTTGTATAGAATTATGAGGCAAAGTTCAAGAAATATGTATAGGGAAAATTGTTGGTATTTGAGGACACGTATACATACTGTACATATATGTATATATATATTATATATTTTATATATACATAATATATGTATATATTTATATATATACACATATGCTGTATGTATGTATGCATTATATATACAGATATATATATACTGTATAAATATATATGTTGTCTGTGTATACATACATATATACGACTGAAGCACGACTTGTCATTGAGCTTCTATAGATCTGAGGAGTAAACTGGGTATCTGGTAGTTAGTCAACCTTAGTGAGATAGTTCCATGATAAAGAAAGCTATGGCTTCATTAAACTTAGCATAAAGTCAGTTGCTGACAACATTAAAGGTAATATCTTCAAGGTGATATATATGTACAAAGACATATATATTTGTATATATATATATATATATATATATATATATATATATATATATATATATATATATATATATTTTATATGTATATATACTGTATGATATATGTGTGTGCGTGTGTGTGCACCTGTTTTGGACAGTCATTTCCTTGCCAGGAAATAAGGATAACGGTCACTGCAGCGCATGCACTAGAACTGCTGAATACAATTAACCATAAAATGCCGTGAAACTGTGATTAAAGCAGCGATTGAAAGAGCTGTTGGAGGGAGCACTGCAGAAATGAATAAAAGAGTAAAGGCTTCATCCTACTGCCATATTTTCCTTTGTTGTTAAAATCATACGCGCGCATGTATAGCGAACTTTTTTTTTTCACGTATGGAGATAAGCTCGTGAAGACATTAAAATCTCCACAAATGTATGGACAAACACCAGAGGGTATATTATTCGCCTTTCTGTCATAAAAATGTTCATGTCAAGACTTCCAAATTATGACAGATTATTTGCCTCTAGTAATTCGAAAAAGTTGTTGGGGTAGGGGGGGGATTCGCATCCCATTCAAACTACAGTAATTATCTTATAAAAGTATTAAGAGGAACCGGACCCCTCATTTTAATTACCGTCGCGTGTCGCGAGAGGAAAACAGGCTCGCATGCCATGTCTGTCTGTCAAGGCGGACCTGTCAGGGCGGGGCCACGGGACCCAAAGTCCAAACTCTGGTTCCTGTTATTGCTTTTGGCTTCCATATACGTTGCGCCATAGTCCGTTAGGCGCCCTGACAGGCGGTGACAGTAAGGGTCGCTCGAACTCTGCACGTCACTTTCTGGGATAAGGAATGTAGTTGATTGGTGTCGTGATTATTCGGAAAAGCTTTCCGCGGTCGTCAGGGGTCTCCGAGAGGATTTTGGGATTAATGAAGGCGCTTTATGGCTTCTCCCACATGACGCATTATGTTTCTATTTACGAATTAGGCCTTCGGTGGCCTTGCGTGTCTTTTTTAAGCTCTGACAAATAGGCAACGCCTGTAGAAACTGTTACCAAGCTACGAACTATGCATAAAATAATAACGAGGAAGAGCAGCAAGCATAATAACGAAAGAGAAGTTTAGCTTGCAATGCTCATATGAACGTTACAGAGAAATAAAAAAAAATTATACACATGCGCATGGAACGTACGTGTGTGTATATTCTATACATACACTACTGCACACACACATACACACACACACACACACACACACACACACACACACATATATATATATATATATATATATATATATATATATATATATATATATATATATATATATATATATATATATATGCGTGTGTTTGTCTGTGTGTGTGTGTACAAAGTGTAATGTAGAACAAAACAGTTTATCGCCGCAAAGTTGAAATTCAATTCCATTTTGAAACGCGTTACCTCTCCTCTTGCTTTCTGACCAGATACTACTTGTATTTGCTCCACCGAAAAGGTAAACATTTGGTCTGTCAACAGGGTTTTTCGAATCTTTCGAAACGGGTATTGCAAGTGAGTTATGTAATGCTGCCATTTTCGCTTTTTTTTTGTTTTTATTTATACAGAGCGGTTCACATGCATGTAAATTTCGCAGCAATAATAAATTTGTATGTATGATTTTTTCTGTAATATTTTACGATATATATATATATATATATATATATATATATATATATATATATGTATATATATATTTATTTATATATACACACACATACATATACATATGATTATACACACACAGGAAAGCAGAAACTTATGTACATTGGCTCACACATTTATGTATATACATATACACACACATGTATATACATACATACATACATATATATATATATATATATATATATATATATATATATATATATATATATATATATATATATGCGTGTGGGTGCATGTGTGTGTGAGGGGTGTAACCGCATCTGAGAGGAAATAGGAACGGGGAAATTTTCATAAGCAAAAAAATAATAGTAGGCAAGAAAACATCTGTGAAGTTTGGCAGATATCTGGTGTGATATTCATGCAACTAACAAAGAAAGAACAGCAGATAATTCAAATACTTCACCACTATACCAGTGATGAAAAGAAATGAAAAAAATGAAACTGACTTTCAGAGCAGAGAGTATGGGAAGATGGCGGCGTTCCCATACATAAAAAAAAGTCTCTATAGTATAGGATAAGGGGACCTAACAATCATTATTTCTAACAGGCTCTGGCTTCGTGAATAGGGAGTGAAGTTAGGAATAAGGGAAGAAGGTCCTTTTCAGATTTTCATTGCTGATTTTATTTCGCGGGTTGCGTCAACACAGTAGCCGTGTGTGGTTCCCAAAAATTACCTTGAAAAAATACTTCCCTTAGACTCTCCCTACCACATATTATAAAACTGTTAGAATGAGAGAAGTGCTCTCTCTCTCTCTCTCTCTCTCTCTCTCTCTCTCTCTCTCTCTCTCTCTCTCTCTCTCTCTCTCTCTCTGTTTCTTGGTCGTCTGTCCGTTTGTATGTCTACTGAAATTTACTTGAATTCCCTATTTCTCTTCATACTTTTGTTTCCTTAACTGAATCTCTCTCTCTCTGATAGGTGCAGATACAAACACAAAATGAATAATTATGAGGATGGAAGATCAACTATTTTGGAAAGTTGGATTTTTTAATGTCCGAAGTTATGGAAATGAAGAAAAGAACAACATATCAGAGCAGGAAAGAGACATGGGAAAATCCATATTATTACCCTTATTAGATAATGGGGATAAAACACAAACCATCATAGTGATGAATGCACAGAGTCTAGTTCCGAGTAACTCAAAAAGAAAAATAGAGTTCTTAGAAGAACTAACCCAAACTGGAAAAATAGATATAATGAATATAAGTGAAACCTGGTACTCACAAGAGACTGGTAATGATGATCAGATAAAGGGTTTCCAAACTTATAGATCTGATAGAAAAATAGGAATCAAGGGGGAACCGCGATATATGGAGAGACACCAATCAAGGAAAATCTGTGAGAAATATAGTAACACAGAATGTGAATTAATAGCAGTAGAATTTCAATCTGAAAAATTAGTAAACATTGTAATATTCAGACCCCCGAATACTAAAGAGTTTGATATAATAATTGACAAATTGGATGATATATGTAGAAATCACAAAGACTGGACTATACTTTTATCCGGAGACTTTAACTTTCCTTTCATAGAATGGAAAGAACGAATAGGAGACTGTGTAGTCAAGGAGATAAACCCAAAATTTGAGCTTAGGTGTGACAATTGGTATGTACACGATTTTTTTTCATAAAATGCTAGTCCATAACCTATATTTTAAGAATCTGAGTGATGCCATGCTGTCATATTTGGGCAATCCTTTTTATTAGGTCATTTAAGAGGCCATGTTGCAGTAAGCAAAAAACAGCTAAATTTAAGTACACAGCAACTTATGACTGCAAATCCACAACAATTTATATATTTTAATGCTTTATTATTATACATCAAGGTTATTTAACTACTATTATCATTAAATGTGACATATCAAGAGTTTAATTCTAAAAGAAAATCAAAATGGCTGCCATTTGGCTATAAAAATTATGTTTATAGCAGACACACAGCGTAGTGTATAATTAGTTTACACAAGTAGCATATTACACATTAAAATATTTTTGAGACATAGTAACATAAATTATAGTTATCTTGATTCTTAAAAAACACATGTATATCAAACAATATATCATATAGCCATCATAAACCATGTAATAAGATAATTACATTAACATTATATGTAGATTTAAAGTTTCAAAGTAATGGCACCAAAACATGTGCATATAGTTTTACACTTCATCATCATTTATACTTTCCTCTTCATCTTCATCGTCATGATCATCCATGGCCATTGCTGACTTTGTGTTTTCATTGGCACAGTTATCATCGGCACAGCACCTACAGTATGTGGTGCAGGAAAGTTTACTTGCACGACAACTACATCCTCAGGTGGAACATGGTGATTTTGACTTGCAACCGCAAGCAACACATTGCAGCAGAGCACGAGGAGCAATGGCTGGAAACACCAGAAACTGGTGTTGGTATGTTGTTTTCTATCTTCCACCCATATTGTGTGATATCTAACTCAGGAGGTTCCATTTGATCTGCTGCTCTCCACAATAGCACTTGGAGACGGGCACGTCTGATGTGCTGAAGAGCTGCATCATCTGTTGGAGGTAGACATTTGATTTTAGGTGGCTCCTTTTTCTTGCTGAAAAGCAAAACCTCAGACTTGAAACAGAGACTGAGGCCTCACTGCCATACAAATAGGACATGAAATGAGTCCTTCTCTTACCCATTCTTGTTCCGTAGCAAGAGGATCTACAAATGCATGTAATGTTACATTAGACTTCAGCAGTAAGTTGATGGCTGTCATCTTGCCCTTGCCAAATGGATAAGAAACAGTGTCACAACCGGAGAGAGCATGGGCTGCAAGCAAATCCAAGCATTTGTCTCCTAATTTCAAGGCTGTTGCTTTGATGTCAATGATTTGTCCATTGTACTTCTTTATAGTCACATGAGCAGAGGGTCTGTACTTCCAGTAAAAAGAATAACAACAAAACAAAATGTCTGTATCATCAGCTAGGATCTGTATGTGCTCTTTCTCCTGATGAATCTTTACTAGATAACTCATTATGGTGACATCTGCTTCTTCATGTGTGTGTACGGGCTATCTTGTCCTATTAGGTGTAGGGAGTTGTGATTGTGCTCCATGTTGCATAAAAACTGGATCAAAGACTTTTTTGTTTTGATCACTTTTCATTATATTTTCTTTTGAGGGCAAAATTGTCTCACTTCTAAGTTCATAGGCACAAGGAGCAATGCCTTTAGCCCCTTCTTTGACGTTCATGAGACTTCACTGAATTTTCCTTATAACAGTCAAATATTACAAAAGTTTCACATGGTCTGACAAATCTATCCACAAGACCTTGAGCAAAGTGAAGCAATGTTGTGTTCTTTGGCCAGAATGTATGGTACAGTGCCTCATTTCCATCAATCAACAGTACTTCAACTGGCGGGAGCTCATTTTCTGTGAAGACTGCCAGCTTTTGCATTAACACATGTTTTGATCCTTTGCGCAGATCACCATATTCATCAAAAAGTGATAATGGCATGGGAGTCAGTTCATACTTGAAAAGTTCTGACAACTCAATGTCTCTATTCTGTGAAATCACAAGCAGACGAGCATATAGTTTTTCCATGTCATAAACATTTGTGTCTCCTACTTTTACTTTCTTTTTTATTGCTTCCATTGTCACAATCCTTTTCTTTAGTGGTTCATAGAAACACTCAGGAAGTGTGGCCATATATTCTGCTGCCATTTTCTCTCCTATAGCAAGTGACTGATCAACATTGACCTCAGCTGCAGCAACTCGACCATTGAGGATATTATGCAGTGGTTCTTCTGGCTGTGTGAAAAGAGGGTTGAATGCCGCTGGATTTCATTCATTATCTTGTTTCTGTCATCCCTGTCAAGTTTTCTGCGTTTTCCCCCTCTTCTCTGTGGCATCCAGTCTTTCGGTCATACTCAGTGTCTTTTCCTCTTCAAACAACTTGTCCATAGCAAGTGACAAAAATTGCAGAGATGGTGTGATAAGACCCACACAGCAACTTGCTCAGAAGACAAAGATTTCCCAGTAAGGCCACCTTTAGCTTTACCATATCGAATGTACGTTTGTTCTCCAAACTGATCAAGAAAACGCATTCCACACTCCACTGTGATGGCGACAAACATGCTCTCCTCTGAGAAACGCAGCAAAAACTTCTTCTGGTAAAAATGATTTCATATCCAGGATATGCCAGAGAATATATCTTGCATAGTTCCAGTGCCCTGCAGCAAAAAAATATGGTACCATTCTTTTCAAGGCATACATGTGGAGCAACCAGTCTCCTTCACGCTCTGCACGGAGGTAGAGATGAATAATGACTACTGGAATGAGTAAGCAATCAACCCACAACCAGCCTGTACGCGAAAGTCTGGAATGTTCCAGCTGCTCTTCAATTGTTTCAAGTGTAGTTTCCTTTGACAACACAATAGGCTGTAGCAGAGCAGACACAACCATCCTCAAACCTCTAACTGCTTTAGGCCATGCCTTCCCATTTAGCATGCTTCCAACCCCTCTAAATGCTACCTCCAAAATATCCCTAGGCCACTACCATTCATCAATGTGCCTATGCATCCAATGAAGGACATAAGGGTGTGCATTCCTCCAGGTCTAACTACAAAGGTTCTTCCATTGACATGGATCAGACCACTTGATTTGAAGAATAACTTTGTACAACTGCATGTCAGCACACAAATGGATAAACTTCCTGTTCTTCAGAGATTTTTCTATAAACATAAGAGTTGTTAAAACGGTGTCTGGATGTGAAGGCGGCATATCTATCAATGGTCCAAAGATTGATTGACTGGCAGGTCCATCAGGCATTCCTTCCATTCTGCAAGACTGCACCATTGCACCAGCCCATTCTGGTGGTGGATCATCCTCATCAGAAATTCTGCAAAAGAGAGACAAGCCAAGATATGTCTTTCTCTAGAGCCGCTTGAGGCTGTTGCCAGACCTACACAACAAATCATACGAAAGTCCACACTGCAGTGTTATCTTTGGGAACTGGCTTTTTTGTTGCCTTTGAAATGGTACTGCTTGACTGATGACTTGTTGCACAGTTGAAGGTGCTGAACTTGATCTCTGGATATTCTTGGAATTTCTGGAAGAATATCGCATGTAGCATCTGAAAAGAAACAAAAGAACAAATTGATCATTGTAATTATTCCAATGGATTAAATCTATTTAGGTCGTAATTAGTTTATTTCAAAGACACATACAATTTTATCTATCATTTATCAGCATTTAAACTTGTTGCACCTTTACAGTTTAGGAAATGTTGCATTACATACCTCTACCATGTTGAACAAACTCTACTGCCATGGAATGTGTTTCTCGCATACCATTTGGGGTGAATACATTCAAATCAAAGTTATCACACCACGTGCTGACCAGTCCACCTTCATTCAAAAGGCCCTCAATTTGGAAGTTATCATTGCCAGCCAGCAAGGCTGCTGACTTTCTAAATCTTCTGACTTCATCATAGCTTGAAGTAAAGCCGCTGTCATGCAGTATATCAATAATCTCTCTGGATCCAGAAAATGATGTAGCTTTAGTGCCAGTCCTAAAGTTGTCTGATTGAACTTTTTGAAATAAGAGCTTGTATTGCTTGAGTAAGTGAGAGTGATTTTCATATTTCCCTTTTGAAACTAACAGTGAAACTAGATTTAGAAGTGTCTCACTACAGTCCATTATAGCAGCCTCTTTGTTGAACTGATTCAACTTGTATGATTCAATATTTCTTTGCGATTTACTCTGAGCTTCATCTATAATTTGCTGACTCACCTCTCTCACTAGATCATGATCATTGGCTTTGACCAGTTTTAAGCTCTCTGGTAAGTATTTTCTGAAACAAATCATACTTGCACATCCTTTTACTTGCAACACGATAAGGCTTTCTCCAAAGTGCTCTTCAAGTCTCTGCATGAGTCTGGTTCTTTCTTTTCGATCACTGAAATCTTGTCCACCTGTTTCTGTTTGGGAAACATTAGGAATGGCTGAAACAGATGTTAAGAATTCCAAACACTGACGATATAAGTTATAAATTTCAATGGAGTTCCATATTTTTGAAGCATCTTCATTTTAGTTGTTGAATAACATGATCAAAGGCTACATCTGTTTGTCTCAACTCCTCAACTTTTGCTGAGGAACGTGCAGCAGCAACATTGCGCTCTGATATAAATTTCTTGTAACAGTCATTGTGGTACTGTGCATCTGCTGCATGCAAGTCAGACATGCTTCCATGGATTCTCACACGTACCTCCTCAGCTTTAGAGTCTCCTCTAGTTTTACACTTTTCCAAAAGTTGCTGCTTCATTTCTTTAGTCTGACATTGAATTACTCTTCACCAATGATCTGGATGCTTTGGATCCTTTGGCAAACACTCACTTCCACAAAAAAGACAGTGCTTCTTGAATTCAAATGAATCAAAATGAGATCTCCTTTTCTTTGCCTGTTGAACATGTGGATCCTTGATTCCCAAACGTTTTCGTTCTCGCCCAATATGTGTCTTCGATGTATAAGTTGAAACACATGATCGATGAAATGTTACTTTGAGATCAGGATTTTCAGTGAGCCTTTGTCTTAGAGCTATATGCAGTGTGTCCTGTCTTGAAATACTGGCAGATATGATGCTATTTATTCTTTCTAGACCCCCTGTTGAAAGTTTATCAGTTTTTTTTTTCACAATTAGGAAGAGGCACTTTTCCATAGTCTCCATCTTTATCTTTACTACTTCATTGATCTTATGAAAACCTCTGCAAAAAAAAACAAATTAGAAAATTAGCATTGTTTTTGACAAAATCTCATTCAACCAGGTCTATTTTGGACAATGTATTCTCACTAATACAAATATACAAATCTATGCCTCGATTGTAGCATAAAGCTGCTTCCTTTTGTTAACATGGTGGCTATATTGAAAAATGGCAGAAAAATACACAGGTGAATATTGGTCTTCGAATAAATTAGATATTCTGTAAAATGATGGCAAGTATAATGCTTGTTCCACATGTTTAAAGGTTCACCCTATATTTTCTAGCTCAAATTTCCATATTCCGGCCGCCATTTTGATTTTTGTGCTGTAATATCAAATGCCCAAGGGTGAGAGAGTGGCATCAGTCGGATATTTAGTCTATGGGACCCCAACTATCATTTCAAAAAATAAAATTGTGTACATACCCGATGTCACACCTAACCTATCTGTCTCTCTGACTAGTGGTTGTATTTATACATATAAAAAGGAGAGTAATAATAGCGCAGGAGATAAGAGGCAATTTGAAAAGCTATTAGATATGCTACTAGAACATAACATTCAGCAAATAAATCACCTACCAACAAGAAACGATAATATTTTAGATCTACTATTTGTGAACGAGATGAACTATTTTAAAGAAATAATAGTGTATAATACGAGTATTTCAGACCATACTGTCATAGAATTAACAGTCCGTTCCAAAACTATTGAAAACAGAGATAAGCAAGAGAAGAAAAAATGGGAAGGATATGGAAAATATAATTTCTATAGTAAAAATATAAATTGGTCAAAAATAAATGAAGAATTAAACAAAGACTGGGAAAACATATTCGTAAGTAAGTGATAATATACAGGTAAATGCGGATATATCATATAAAATTTTAGAGGAAATAGTGGAAAAATATATACCAAAGAAGAAAAGTAAACATCAGTCACACACACCAAGAGACAGAAGGATCTTGTTCCAGAAAATCAGAAAGTGGAAAAAAGGTCTTGCAAAAGAAAAGAATGCATGGAAAGTGATGGGACTAAAAAGTAAGATAGAAAATGCAGAACAAAAGATTATACAGTCAAACGATAAAGAAAATCACGACCTTGAAGAAAAGACCCTACAAAATATCAATCAAAACCCCAACATTTTTTACTCATATGCAAAAAAGATGAATAAAATAAGAGTAGAAATAGGCCCTCTAAGAATTGAAGGGCGATTAACAAATGAAAAAGAGATAATATGTAACATGTTAGCAGAAAGATATAAGAGTGAATTCACACCTAGAATTTATAATGAAGATAATGATACAGAAATAAGAGATGAAAATAGTGAATATTTATCGGACATAGATATTACTGATGCAAATATTGTGCAGGCTATTAATGAGATTAAAAATGGATCAACAGCAGGACTTGATGGTGTTCCTGCCATTTTGTTAAAGAAAGTGGTTCATTCAATCGCAAAGCCACTAGCAATATTATTAAGACAAAGTATAGATCCAGGCAAGATTTATGATGAGCATAAATTAGTGTATATTACCCCAACTTTCAAAGGTGGATCAAGACTAGAGGCAAGTAATTATAGGCCTGTGAGTCTGACATCTCATATTATGAAAGTTTACGAAAGGGTAATGAAAAAATATATAATGAAACATTTAATGAAAAATAGTTCGTTTAATACAGGACAACATGGTTTTGTACCTGGAAGAAGTACACAGACCCAACTTTTAGCTCACCACGAAAGCATATATAAAAATATGATAAACGAAAAAGATACAGATGTGGTTTACCTAGACTTTGCAAAAGCTTTTGACAAGGTGGACCATAATATATTAACAAAAAAAATGAGAAAACATAACATTGTGGATAAAGTTGGAAGATGGATAAAAGAATTTTTGCAAAACAGAAAACAGATAGTGATTACTAACGATGAGAAATCGGATGAAGCTACGGTAATATCTGGTGTGCCACAAGGTACGGTGTTAGCTGCATTGCTGTTTGTGATTATGATTGCAGACATAGACAATAATGTTAAGGACTCGGTAGTGAGAAGTTTCGCGGATGACACAAGAATAAGTAGAGAGATTACTTGTGATGAAGATAGGAACTCGCTACAAAGAGA
>NC_089799.1:7623842-7633842 GCF_040412425.1 Macrobrachium rosenbergii
AATCACGGTGTGATAAAAAAATTTCATTATATATATATATATATATATATATATATATATATATATATATATATATATATATATATATAAATTTATATATATATGTATGTGTGTGTAATTATATGTAGTTATTTATAAATAAATATAAGTATGTAGATATATATTTATAGACATATATACGAGTATAATATATATAAATATACATGCATATATAAATAAATTTTTGACTCACATCAGGATCGAATCCAGGTCTTTTCAATTGAAAGACGAGACCGCTGCCAACCAAGCCACACAAGTCATTAACTCGTGAGGCTTGTTTGGCAGCAGTCTCGTCTTTCAGTTGATGTGACGTGAGTCAGAAATTTAGTTCTTATCCACAAGTGCTTGTGTGTAGATTATTTCTAACATTTATATATATATCTATATTCATACATACATACATACATACATACATGCATACATACAATTCGCAACTCACTTGACCTTAAAGGTCCGCTTTATACTTGCCACTTTCTCTGTGTCAGTTTACAAAGAGTTTTCTGGCCTTACATTTATCATACACGGACGTAATGTTACAACTGATTAAAAATTTTCTGCAGTCTCAACGTTGGCCATGAGAAGTGAGTCTGCGTCAATCTCATTTTATTATTCGGGCTTCGTTTTACTTCCTTATGCGCAAACACATGCTCAAATTCTTTTTTTAAAAGTATCTAAATTTTTGTCTAGGAGGTTGTGGGAGAAATACCTCTGCGTATTTTCACCAGGTTCAAAAACTGAAAAATGTTTGATACGTCATTTTTATTATACATTGCAAATTCATTAGGGAGCTCTTGTTTGTTTTCGTTTAAGAAAAGGTTCTTATCTTTTCTTTTTTCTTAGTATTTTAGATAAATTATCTGAGCTCTTTAGGTGGTGTTATTTTCATTGACAGTCCTGTGTGATATATACCATATATATGTATAAATGTACATATGTATATATATATGTGTGTGTGTATGCGGGTATATGTATGTATGTATGTATATATACATATATACATATACATATATATATGTATATAATATACATAAATAAATAAATATATATAGATACATATATGTGTTATGTATGTATGAGTATGTGTATTTATGTATGTATGTATGTATGTATATATGTTTGTATTACAGATAATTCACATAATACTTTTAAAATAGAAAATAGATCACTTTAACCACGCTGCACAGTCCACATTGGCATCCATTAATATACCATGAAGCATAACCCTATATGTATAATCCCCTTGTTCTGAGTAATCATCATCAACTTCGTAATTACTTAATCTACATCTGTTTTCCCTTTTCCATCCAACCAACAATATACCAACGTGTTACTCCTAGTTTTAATAACGTCGACAAGGAACTCTTCGCTTGGCCAATAACGCTTTTAGAAAGAAAACCAGGTTTCAAGATTACGTAGTTGTAAGGTTCTCGACGCCCTGCAAGATTTAAGATGCGGACCACGCTCTTGCGCCCGGTATTCTCGTATTACACTCCAGAGATGAATTCTTAAATACTAAGCTTCGCTCGTACGCACTGGGAGGGATTGGAGCTGTCTGTCATTTTTTAAAAAGTATTAAACTTTCAACATGTTTTTTTCGTATGTTCTTCCGAAGGTTGGAACGAGGGAAGTGTTTGTAATTGGAAGGGTTACAGGTTTTGCAAAGCCATTTATGTGTGTATATATATACACATGCATACATGTATATATACATGTATAATATAATTATATTATATATATATACATGCATGTATATAAATATTTATGCATGTGTACATATTCATAAATGCATATATATGTATATATACTTATATATATATATATATATATATATATATATATATATATATATGTGTGTGTGTGTGTGTATATGTATATATATATATATATATATATATATATATATATATATATATATATATATATATATATATATTTGTGTGTGTGTGTATGTTAGTGCAAACCAGAAAATGAGTTACAATTCTTATTTAACTTTTCCTTTCCGAGCTGACAAAATTTCACCCAAACCGAGACATGGTGCTGATTGCCAGGCACAAAAGAAAAAAAAAAGAGAAGGGAAAAAGCAAGAGTTACCTACTTTTGAGGTTGCGGAGTAAAAGTAGGCGCAACTTTTAAGTGCTTACATGATTTGTTGGATTACGGTAAAAGTTCTGGAAAAGTCCAGGAAGCCTTAATGTTCGGCAGCACACAAGGCCAGCGTTAGGAGGGAATAGATGGAAGTTAATGGAGACGCAGTTATTGTGACTGCTTAAAGTATTTCATTGCTTGGATGTCTGTTTGCACTTCTAAGTGACATGCAAGTGTCAATAGCCAGTGACTGAATTTGCTCTATATTACTGTAGTTACTTCTCTGTTTTCCAAAACCATAGTTAATCCCTTGAATGTACCAATCTTGGATCAACAAATCTTAGGCAATAGCCGAGTTTATTACTAAATTCCCCCCCCCCCACTTTTTTTCACAACCCAGTCAGTCATAAATGTCAAAATTGGTTTACAAGAGTTTATCATTTTTTGCAGCATACAAGGACCTTGCTCAATATGGATTAATAAGATCTAGTTTCTCTTGAAGGGGTATTGTCCTCTCTTAGGATTTTTAAAATTTCGTTTCAGGATATCTCCGCAGACTCCACAGTTAAAGCGGTTATCAAGTTACCCAAGTTAGTTTTATTGCCATTAACCTTATCATAAGATACATAAGGAAGCTTGTGATCGATGCGTAGCAAGCATGGTTCGAATATTGAATTGCGGTAATATGTATCAATATGCAAGATTCCTCAACATCTTTCCTTCCTGTTGTGCGAGAGAATGTTTTTGTCGAAGATATATAAGAAAGTCTGTCTGTTCTTTCATTGAATTTTGATCCAAATGGTTTTTTTTACCATGAATTTTGATCCAAGTGCTTTTTTTTGTGGTACTTTCATTGAATTGTGATCCAATTTTTTTTTTTGTATTTTCATTGAATTTTGATCCAAGTTTTTTTTACTTTCATTGAATTTTGATCCAAGTTTTTTTGTACTTTGAATTTTGATCCAAGTTTTTTTTTTTGTACTTTCATTGAGTTTTGGTCCAAGTTTTTTTTATACTTTAATTGAATTTTGATCCAAGTTTTCTTGTACTTTGAAATTTGATCCAAGTTTTTTTTTTTTACTTTCAATTAATTTTGATCAAATTTATTGTTGTTGTACTTTCATTGAAGTGTGATTCATTTTTTTTTACTTTCATTTAATTTTGATCGAAGGTATTTTTTTGTACTTTCAATGACTTTTGATACAAGTTTTTTTGTGCTTTCATTGAATTTTGATCCAAGTTTTCTTTGTTGCACTTTCATTGAATTTTGGTCCAAGTTTTTTTGTTGTTGTACTTTCATTGAATTTTGATCCAAGTTTTTGTTTTGTAGTTTCATTGAATTTTGATCCAAGTTTTTTTGTACTTTCATAGAATTTTGATCCAAGTTTTTTTGCTGTACTTTCATCGAACTTTGATGATCCAAGTATTTTTGTCCTTACGACATAAATAGGATCCAGTACCAAATACCATTTAATCTTTTGTCAAGGTTATCCAGAAGACAGGAACTCACAAGATTTCTAATGGACATTAATCTATAGTTTTTTAAGTTATACTTTATGGAAGCTCATTTCAACAAATATATCTCCTCAAGCAGATTCCATAAATCCAACTACTTTGAGCGCATTTATCTAGAAATGGTAATTGCAAATTATTAAAAATCCCAATAAATGACCGAAGATTCTGAAGAAATGGAAGAATCTGAAGAAACATTAAATATAACGTGTTTTAACGTGCTTCCAAAAGTATTACGAAAGTAATTAACGTTAGGTCCAAGTATCAATTTTTTAATGCTACTCTCAGTTTAGCTCTTACTGGATTCCGTGCAGGCACACATGAACCGTTGACAGATGGTGTTATATCCCAAATTATCACTTGCAGGGTCATTAATATGTGCTGACGTAAATCTTTCCCTGGGGGAGTGTTGTAAATATATATGATACATACAGGTGTAAACAGTCTGAGTCACTCTTAATTATACGTTCTGATAATAACGTCACGTTCTTTTATTGGATACTTACAGTTTATATTTTATATATCCTTGTTCTTCTTCTTGGAAAGTTCTAGGGAAATTTGTTTTTTGACTTGGGTGATGATGAACTGAGGGGTTCGATAGTATCCAGAAATTTAGACTATATATATGTATATATATATATATATATATATATATATATATATATATATATATATACATATATATATATATATATATATATATATATATATATATATATATATATATATTATATTTTTTTTTTTTTTTATAATATTCTGGTGTTCGCCCTCTATGCATTTTTATTGTAGAAAAAATAAGGCGAACAAAGACAAGAAGGCGTCTTCATATATGCAGGGATAGGCTGGACATTTAAAAACAATAACGTCTTAGAGAGGGTTTCACCAAGCAACCTCTAGTAAAGGTGGTCTTAAGCTTCCTTCTGCTTTGTCCTATGCATTCGGCGATGTTTGTCAAAATTTCAGACTGCCCGAGGCATAGGCGTACTAACTCTTCCAGCCGCCCTGTCTGACCAGAGACGGGTCAGAGAGAGACCTGCCATCGCGGAATGCGCACGCGTTGGGTATAACTAACTCCTTGCACTTGCCTTGCCATTTTCAAGACTTCTGATCGTCCGTTGTATGCGCAAACAACCCACGTCAACGGTAAGTTTGAAATTTGCCATATTTTCGTCAACTCGCTAGTGTCTCTTTCTGTATTCCTAGTTCCTTTGTTTTCCCTCTTTGCCACCATCTACGATTGGTATAACCAATTTACTTTTATGAAGTCTAGTGTAAGAATAATTAATATTGCTTAGCAACTGTGTAATCTATTCCCGTCCAGTAAATAGGAATTAGGGAAGATTAAGTAAGTAATTTCCAGCATTTCAGGCAGCCTTGTGTCTCGATCCCATTGTTCGGAAGAGAAATAGCCTTTACCTGTACTAAATACATACGATATATATAGTAGTACAGACATCCGTTGTGTTAAAACTCTACTTGAAGCAAAGGGAAAATTGACTGTGTCCGACTTGGGTGAAAGTTCATGTAATTTTGTGTTGCAAGGTAACCCTGTATCCCTTGTAATGTGTTTCCCTGGCTGGCGGCCTTATTGAATTAAGTAATTGTTTGTGTTTGAGGTTAACGGTAACTTTGACTGACAGGTTACGTGGGACATTGGCAACTCAGGGCCTCATAATTTACATTAATTAATTAATAAACTAATCAACCAAGCCCCACACGTAACAATATTGTGTGTGTGTGTGTGTGTGTGCGTGCACATGTGTGAGTAACCAAGAATTTCTAAATAATACTACATCACTTTGAAACAATGTAGCAGTGGAATATAATATGCAATAAGATACTCGAAACAGGTATAAAGTAAGTAGCATTCGTCTCATAAGTCACCTTGACCATTAAATTCAATATCATAGACTTGACAGAGGTACCAATCACTCCCAACTCTACAACAAAAACGCACGAGTTCCTAAGAGGCTACAGTAGCAAGAAACGCACAAGTTTAAATACACGAAATTCGTCCTGAAAAAGCTTTCGAGTCAGCTCAGGGAATGAGTGAGTCACACGGTTTAAGGTTGGTGGCAACTTGAGGCACTCGACTCGAAGGTCGAATTCTTTTGAACGGACTCAAAAGGAGGAGCGGTGATAGTAACTCGGCGTTACAATTTTTTTTTTCTCTCTCTCTCTCTCTCTCTCTCTCTCTCTCTCTCTCTCTCTCTCTCTCTCTCTCTCTCTCTCTTATTATCGAGGTCAGTTTTCTGTTGATTCTTGCGCGAGATAGTTTGAACCAGAACGTTGCTCCTAATTAGTCTTGTGCAGAGTTTTCCGATAATGATACTGGAATACAAGAGGAGTATTCATTTTTCGTTATGAATATTTTAACACTTGAAGACTGCACGAGATAGTTTTAACCGAAATGTTGCTCCTGATTAGTCCTGTATCGTAGTCTTCCTCTTTTGATAATGGGACACAAGAGGAATATTCATCACTCTTTTTGAACATTTTAACGCTCTTATTTTATGAAAGACATTTTATCCAAGTGAAGACACGTATAATTTTATGAAGGCTTTTATTTTGTTAATACTTGTATTCATCAAGTCCTAATTGGAACAAAATTCATGTAAGTGCATAAAATATAAATATAATTCGATGATGCTGACTCTCTTCAAAAACACACACTGGACTTCCCAGAGGATTTGGTGAGATATTTGTATAAGTCAGTATGCAGCCGTCTTGCGCATGCGCGATAGGAGGGCTCAAAAGAGGAAAGGTGGAGGTTTTTATATCTAAGGAAAATACAGATTCATTTTAAAATTCGTCATTTCCAACCATTTCGATCAGATTTATCCACAAATGGAAGCTACCCATTCCCAACTTGGGCTCCTACTGTAAGATGTAAGGTGGAAGGTTGTATACCAAGGAGAAGCACAGAGTACTCTTAAAATTCGTCACTTTCCAACTGTTTCGATCAGATATATCCAGAAGTCGAAGCTTCCCTCCTTGGGCAAGATGGCGATGATGCCGGCGGGAAAGATCATTCTCATAAGTTAAGGCAGCGGTGAGCTTAATGGGGCTGGCGTGTGGGAGGCTGCCTCTTAGATCTCCAGCAACTTTGTGGAACTGGGTTTTTTAAAAAGGGAGTCTTCCCCCCCAATATCTTTACTATACTTATCATTTTCTTGTTGGTCTCGGTGTCCAGCAGCGGTCCCGCGAATTCCTTGAATATTGGTTGGAGCTTGTAGCTCTTCAGATTGAGTGCGATGACAGAGAAATCAGGTGGTGTCAACCTTGCCTAGAATGGCGTTTCGTCCCCCGTTGGTGTAAGTGTTTCTCTTCCTTTCTTTTATTCGTTGAACGTTTCAATAATCATAAGAGATAGGTAGAATATGGTGGGGGACGGTACTTCTTTGACGATCTTTAACCTTCTGAAGAAGGAATATTGTATTTTGAGTGAATGGATAATTGAGCAGATTCTTAAAAAAAATTCCAATTGAGCATCTAGAGAGAAGGTACTTCTGCATGACGAAGCATTACTAACAGTTTAGTAACGTGAAGAAGTAGACACATTCATATGAAGGTAAACTTTTGTCCAATGTGAAAAAATAATCCATAGGACTCTTACTGCAAGGTATCACACTTTTGATTCGACTGAAGAACCGAATTGAAGGTATAACAGGGGACAGTAAATTAGTCTATTCATCATACCGAAGATTAACGAATACACGTTATTCGTTTACATTTTATTCTTACTACCCAGGACATTGCACCAGCACATTGTACGATTAGTGGCCAAAGCATCGCTAAAGTAAATGCTAAAAGTAATAAGGTTTTAATGACTTGACGTACTGTAAATCCATGATCGGTCAGGTGTTGAACTGAACAGAGGCCAGTAAGGTCTTAATGTTCCTGGCAGAATTTCTTACTTAGATAATACTTAAAGAAACCAAATAAAAATAAAAATTGCTTCGCTCTTAACCATGGGCGTAAACTTGAATACAGAGATCCAGTTCAGTGTAATCAGATTGCATGCGACAAAGTCTGTCACGAGAGCCCTACACAATGAGTAATCGGGCTTACCAGGAAAACCGACAACAGTTCAGACAATGGGGCAGCAGAAAATCTGGATCAAAGAACTGACTCTTTATCCATCAATGTCATTAAGTAAAGGTGATGCTACCATGGGCCTTGCCTTATCACCTGAAGAGAGATCTTGTTATTCCGGGCAATTAGAGAGCCCATTATGCAGACATTATAGATTACCTTTCTCAATAGTGTCGTGATTGTTACATTTTCGTAGGTGTATTGAGTTCGAATTTGTAAGTTGAAAATTCTTTCTTTCATTTGCAACAGACAGAATCACTTCTTTCCATGTTGTTGCTTTATATTCTATTTTCCATTGTAACTTGAAAAGTTCACCAATAATGAAGGGTGGGGTATATTTAAGTTTGCACAGTGGCATGAAGCCATAAACAGGATGCCCTTGAGGTAACAGGTGTTCGAATGAATTCAGGTCTGCCTTAAAGACTCGTTATAATCCCTTTGTGTCACATGAAAGACAGATGCTTTGATACTTAGAATATATAACATAATGGCAGATAAAAGCAGAGTATAGAGAAGTAAATATATAGAGTTAGGTTCTCTTACCGCGTTTTTCTTGTAATACGTATCATAAAAAGCCTTTGGCATTTCTAGCAGAAAGCGTTGTCGATAAATGGGGTTTATTGAAGGTCACTACTTTTCATTTGTAACTGAGCTATTGAGGTCCTATCCAATGACAATGAACCGTTGTTTGGGACATGAGAATTTTGAGAAGCTTTGAAGGGGAGGGAGGGGAGTTTGTTTTCTATGCAAATGCACGCACAAGTGGTTTATCAGTTTAATGACTACGCTTAAGACATAGTGAGATTTTGGTGGCACTGTCTCGAAATCAGATAAATCAATCACAGCTTCAGCTCGTCTCTTTTAGAGCGACATCTTGAGAAGCAGCATAAAGTTTATATAGAATTTCCTGAATTAAATGTCAGTGTCGATGTACCAAGAAACTGCAAAATATTTTTCGGGCATCTTCAGCTTACAAGGTTTCAGGTTTTCGCGAGAGAACAAAACCACCTGACATTGAATACCTATAAGAGGCCGTCTTTTCTCCGGGCGACTGTAAACAAACATCCAATACCAAGAGATAAACACACCGAGGCCTGGTAGCTTTTAAAAATCATTTTCACTCTACCGCTCTCGGGAGATCGGCGTCTCCGAGAGCCGCCGCCGCCGTCGTCATCATCATCATCATCATCATCATCATCATCGTCGTCATCATTTCGGGTGGGATAAACACCGACATAAATAGAAACTTAAAAAACTTTTGTCGGGAGACTTAACAGCAGAAGCAGAGGCAATAGCAGGAGCAGCACCCTGGTCCAAAGCCTATTGATTTTGTGGCGTCTCAGAATTAGGGTCATCAGAGCCTTCTTGTGTGTGTGTGTGTGTGTGTGTGTGTGTGTGTGTGTGTGTGTGTGTGTGTGCAAATTCTTGAAATATTAGGTTGCGACGCTTGCAGGGTCCGTTTTATTCTTCAAGGGAAATATTGGTGGGTTTTGGGAGATAAAGAAACTGCTATTAAGAGGATTTGGAAAGGGAAGATAAAATAAGGAGTAGGACCTGAAGTGCCTGCTAGAATTTGGTGGCACTGAAAACTGAAATGCACTGTACACATTCCCCAGAAATAAATGTGGTCCGTGTTTGGATCCGTCAGGCCAAGTACCATTCCTCTCCTTGCTTGTTAACTCAGATATTGCTGAATTATTATCTTTTAAGGTTGCATAACCTGACCTTTTCGTGTGTCGAGGGCAATAGCGAAGTTCTTTAGTTCCTTTTAGATAAAGAAACTGACCTTTTCGGTATTAAGAGGAAGTTTGGAAAGGGAAGATAAAATATGTCGAGGGTAGGAGTTCTGAATTTTCCTTTTAATGCAGAGATGCATAAGAATTTGGTGAATAGCGAAGTTCTGAAAACTGAAATGCACAAACGTAGTACACATATTTCCCAGAAGTAAATGTGATGTTTCAGTAAGATTATCAGGTATACATCGCATCAATCCACACACAGTTCTATTTTTCAGAGATGCTAACCTGACCTTTCGGTATGTCGAGGGCAATAGCGAAGTTCTGGAAAAGGAAATTTTCCTTTTTAACTAACCAGACCTTTATTGCTGAATTTATATTCTTTTCCTTTTAATGCAGAGATGCATAACCTGACCTTTTCGGTATGTCGAGGGCAATAGCGAAGTTCTGGAAAAGGAAAACTGTTCAAGAGTTTTCCTTTTAATTCCATTAGTAAGTACTGGAAGAAATTTTCCTTTTTAAATGCATAACCT